>NC_133212.1:511583-516089 GCF_958299795.1 Porites lutea | reverse complement strand
GTAAAATAAAAGATCATAATTCAAATGATTATTACATAACCTTGTCAGTGCTTTAACCTGCAGACTGTTTTTACGCCTTTTTTTCGTGGATGAAGAAACGTTTTGCAAGTCTCTTATTTGAATTTTCTCATTACAGGTGAATCAGGTCGTTGTAAAAAAGTTGCAAGTCTAGATTCGAGACAAGTGCGACATGAGGGAAAAACATAATGGCAACAGTTACAGAGCTTCAGTTTACAATTAGTTCGAAAGGCACTGTACTGTGCTGCAAACTGGTCGAACTGCTCGAAGGACCATGTTCACTGGTCACCGCCGCGTTCAGCCTCGTATCCAGGCCAGCTCGCGCTATCCGAGTCACCAGAGGAGGCTTGGAACCGAATTTTCCCGACAAGCTTGATAGGTGACGTCACATCCGAAATCGCCAAGGACGACTGGGAACGAGGCGCCTCCTTGGTGATTTTTAAACAGAAATCTACATACTGCCCAGTCATCTCTCAACTTAGTCCTTTGCCTGAGAAAACGGTCGACATTTCGGGACGCCACAGGAACGAGCGCAGAAATTCTATACTGATCACGAATCACCATCCGAATCCAGATCTGAGTAGACTGGGTAGTACTTCTGATTGGTCTTGCCATAGGCTAAGCTACATAATTCCAGAATTTTGGGGGGAATTTTAGACATCAAGAAGAAAATCTCAGGAATTTTAGGGAAAACATTGACAAATTCGCGAATTTTAGGGCAATTTAAACTTTCACCTGACATGTTGGCAACATTTCACAAGCAAAGACGTTGACAAAACATGTTTGTTTGTATTCCAACCTACCCAGAGAGGGGTCAGTCCGTTCATATCTTACAAACATCAGTGTGTCATATCTTACATACACCATTTGTTTGGGTGGGGGGGGGTCATTTTCAAAATCTTTATTGGCTTTGGGGGGTAAGTTTCAGAAAGGGAAGCGTTACCTCCGGGGTAATTTCATGAAAGTATTACAAAGCAGTAACGAAATAGCTTAAAACACTGAATGTGAGAGCTGTGAATAGTAAACGCTGAACTTACAAACACGACTGCAGACTAGAAGTATACGGTGAACTTCGGCTCTATTTGTAGCTAGAGTATTCGTAGTTCCCACAGCAATCGGGTGGAGGACTCACTTTCACAATGTGTGCAAATTATAGGTGGGGGGTCATTTCTAAAAAGCTAGGACGAAATCCCCCACCCCTCAGTCACAGGTAATCAACGACCAGCCCCTAAAAAGCGCTCACATTGTGCGATTGGATCGATGCTTGTTCGTTAAACATTATTTATGTGCATGTTGGCCGCTTTAGTTACTGTATTTATTCGAATAAACGCCCAACCTCGATTTTGAATTAGCGCCCACCTCAAATAAGCGCCCATCCTAAAGGCAGAAAAAGTTGATAAGTGCCCACCCCACCCCACCCCACCTCCTTCCCATCCCGCCCGGCCTTCGCCTTCCGCCAACCGTTTAGAACAACCATTTAAACGGCTTGTCCGCGTTTCCCATCCGTTCAGTAACCGCGCTTACGTTTTATAGGCCTTAGAACAGCAGTTAGCCGTTGCAGACTTTTGGCTGGGATGTCACAAGGTTTTGAAAACAATACTTGTCTTTTTGCGCTCTTTTTTAACATTGTCTCGTTAATTGAGTTTAGTTCGTTATTTTTGGTCAATGATAAACTTGATTTACAGTAATCTTTTGCGAGCATTATAGGCTACATCCCTATTTATACCTCAGAAATGTCAGAAATATCTCCACCACAAAAAAGTCATCAAAAGGCGGGGCGCAGGCAAGCAGGTGAAACTCATTTTAGTTTATATCACAATGCTGTGACCTTGTACGGATGATGTTTTTAATCTATAGATCTAGAATTTTCTAGTTGAATGTATAAACAAGAGAGAATGAGCTACTCTTGGTATAAAGCATTTGATAACATAAATTGCGTCTGGCAATAATTGTTGGTCCATATCACTAAAAAAAACTCATATTAAAACTCAAAAATGACCACTTTAAACTGTCACTATGAAATTTCAACTTTTGTTCGGCTTTGTTGCGTGTATTGTATAGCGCCTCGTTGTATTGACCACAGTCGTTTTTCTAGCAAAAATAATTACTGGACAGGGCAATGTTTTTACTGCTGTTAAATTGAAGACAGCATGCCCCCTGGCATGCATAAATTCGCCCACTTTTTAGGAAACAAAATTCACACAAATTTTCCTCTTGGCATAGTTTTGACCATCCTCTACTTGACATTCAAAGTGAACTATAAAAACGGCGCACTTAGCATGGCGGCTTTTCTGACTTTTGTCAGTGGAGCATCGTAGAACTAATACTTTTTAAAGTGTATGCTCATCAATGTTAAAGTGTTATACTTAGTATAAAAATATAAGTGTATTATTGTCCTCACAAAAAAAGAGAAAAGGCTTTTAAAAAGGCCTGTTTTGCTCGTTAGTCAGAGTTCCCTGCTGGCATAGTTGCCGCGTTTTTACTGTCATCTTAAGATCACCTGTTTAAAAGTTTTAAATATTCCTTTTGTCCATCGCTTATTTCCGACTGGATCGCTGCATGTCATCTCACAGTCTTATTTTTTTGTAAGTGTCGGCATTCTGTAAGCATTTACGCTAGAAATTCGTTGTATTTTCTATTCACTCATTAATTTTAAGCTAATCTTTATTTTCGTTTAGCCATTGTAAGATTGTCTTCTTTAGAATGAAATTAAGTTTTCCCCTTCAGACATCCTGCTCCAAATAATTAATAATTTATGCAGTTTTTGGCGACAAACTCTCATAATTAAGACGTATGTCTCAATATCAGAAAGCCCTCAAGCTTTCAGATGCTCAGTTGTTGTCACTAATCTACTTTGCTTCACGTTATAACAAACAACGGGCTTGCAGTCAGTCGATAAAAAATCGAGTCCATGCAATCACCATTCTTCCTCTAGCTAAGGGATGGTTCAGTCACAGGGACATAGTCTGCCGTGGAGCTGAAATCAGTAAAAAGTAAGGTAATGTATAACTTAGATATCGGCATAAAAAAAAAAACATTAAGTCTAATGTACGCCAGTTGAAAATCAAGAGCCACGAAAGACCTCGAGATTCAAGAGAAACCATATAATAATTTTAACTTGTTTACCGAGGGACCCGTCATTGAATGATTTGTTATAAAGCCTACTTCTACGTCTTCATATTTATAAAGGTAGATATCAGCTGCCAGCGGCGCCTTTCGCGGGTAACAGGACGCAGTAGTAGTAGTAGAGGGGGAGTCACAAATGTGTATTTTGACCCCCCCCTCCCCGTGCCCCTCCCCTCTACTTCTCAGTTACCATCTGACGTCATAGATCTGTAATGTAGCCTTCCCGCAGACGTCCTTTTGGGTTCGTTTGAATACGTCACAAGCGAACCCCAAAGGACGTCTGCGGGGAGGCTATTTGCAATGTTGAACGCTCAGAAAGTAATGGCTGGTTGTGACCAATGGGAACGTGTACTGTTTCTTTAAGACGTGAAGTGCAATTTCAGGTGGTGCAACTTGAACGAGTGGTACCGAGTTGTGAGAAAAGGAAAGTGGGGCTGTACGTGGTGAAATGTAGGGAGGGTGTTATTAGTCAGGGGCACCCAACGAGAATATAGTTCAAAACCACTTAAACACAGCATTGTTGAACGTATTTTAGTATTTAAACGGTAGCTATAGGCATATTTTTATCCCCTAAATATTTCCATCTGTTCGGATTTCCTAGCTGAAAGTCTAGTGATCCGAAAATTATAGGGATCAAAACTTACTTTTTCGAAAATTTCAGCCAGAAAAAAGGCTCCCGAAAATTCTAGGTGACCTTTTTACGGTAAAAATCTGTTAAAAATGGGCAATTATACCATGTTTGGGAGCTTCGAAAATCCTAGGAGAGGCATGCAAGCAAGAAATTTAACAACAACTGTTCCGAAAATTCTAGATCTCAAATCGTCTTCCGAACAGATATTTTCCAAAAATTGTCGTTACGAGATATACGAGTCGTGAACTGGTGAACCTAAATCAATTATATTATTAGAGACACCTATAATTTGTGTGGAGAGGAGAAGGATTCGTGTGTAGAGGACAGCCAAACATACGTAATCTTAACTAGCCACCGATTGCACCATATTTAAGAATGAAAGCTTCTAGTTTACGTTCAGTAACGTCGTTCTGTATATTACGCCGTAACCATAAGAAGCTTCTAAGATCTTGAAAACAATGAACCGCTCTTAGAAGATTTATCGTCAAGTAGAAGGATAGTTTCAAAAGACGTTGGTTTTTGACCATCATCAGTATGTTATACTTTTCAATATTCGCTCTCTTTTAAGCGCAAAGTTGATTGTATCACGGCGAAAGTGTAAGCTGAGGACTGTGTCTTAAAAGCTTTATTAGACAACTGGAACTGTTTCGTGAGTCTAGTTCGCCTATGTAGCAGGACGAGGAATATTTCTGCGCGCCACCTGTTTTTCTTGTTCAAAGGCAAACTCATAC
>NC_133212.1:414083-506583 GCF_958299795.1 Porites lutea | reverse complement strand
CACGAGTTCCTTTCCCAAGGGGATTGCGTGACGAGCGAAAAGAAAGTCTGCGTGTGAGGCTACTCAAACGCGGATGATGTTGGAAACCCAGAGGGAGCTGCGCTGAGAAATATTTGAGCAGCTTTGCGAACAAAAAGTTTCTACATGAATTTTGAACACCATAAGTATTAATTAACAGTAGCAATGAAATCCCTTCGTGTGCGTACACATTTGGAGAAACCCAACTTCAACTACGACTTTGCGTTGTCTGAGTGATTCTTGTATTAGTTTTTTCTTCTATCTCTTTCCCCGCTGAGACGAAGTGAGATGCCACTGACAAAAAAATAGACTACACAGTCCAATTCTTTTCCGTTGAAGGCCAAATTGAAGATGGTTAGAACGCCTGAGCTTTGCACTACATGTAGAACCAAATAAAGAAAGCGAACTATAGAAAAACTCGTTTTAATATTATTATTTCTTTAGTATAACAACAGACAGGAAGGCAAAATATAGCCATGCGTGAGGCTGAGATTTTGGAGCAAATGTCATATAGCTGTTTTACAAATTATAGTGAGCTTAGTTTAAAAAAGGGGACAAAAAATGAGATATTAGGGGGTCTATTACTTCGACAGTGACGGCGGCAAAAACGTCACATAACAAGCAGCGTCGTGTTCTCTCAAATTTTATGGCGATTGTTCGAACTTGTCAAATGTAGGCAAACTCTCCTGGAGTTGATTTCCTCAGAACTTTATCCAAGTTCAGTGAGACAAAAAAAATGCAATGTAATTCATATCATTTCTGTACGTCCTCCAGAAAACGTAAAAATAAGCATTTTTACGTCGTACTCAAGCACTGTTAGCAGAGAATGTACAAAAAAGGGAGATGCACGAGCAAAGTTGTTGGTTTGCAAATCAAACTTACTGCATTTTTGACGTTCTCGCGGCCGTTGCTGTTGTGACATGTTAACCTCCCTATTGAGTAAACTGTTCATTACACAATGCGCTACAAAAAGTAGTTTTGATAGTTGCAGAATCTACATGAAAGAAGAGTCTCTGCCACACTTAAGTCAACAATAATGGTAGCTCTTCTCTCCAGCTCTGCATTTGAAGTTCAAACACTTCTCACATCTAAGCTATTTACATGAGTCACTCGTTAAGTTATCTGCCAGCACTGTCATCTCTATTTCTCTTTTGACCCCCTCCTCCTCTGCCCCCACCACGCCCACCGAATGAACCACCTCTTCCACCTCCACCTCCTCCTCCACTGCTGTGGCCTCCGCGTCCACCTCCACCACCTCCACCTCGGCCACCACGCCCTGTAAAATGACAAAATGACCAGAAGAACATTTTTTAATGCATTAAAATAATACAGTCAACTCTCTCTAAGACGGACACTTTGGGACAGGCACTAAGTGCGTCTGTCTTATAGAGAGTCAAACAAAATGAGTAAAGAAAGGCAGGCACCAACTCTAAGTGTCCGTTTTACAGAGGTGTCCGTCTTATAGAGGTGTCCATTAAGGGAGAGTCGAATGTATTGCTATAGAGCAATGAAAGTCTATCATCATTTTGCTGTATTAAATAACAGATGTTCAGATGTACGTGATAGACTTGAAGTTTGAAAAAAAGTTTATTTATTTATAGTGTCAAGAAAACTACTTAAAATTACACCTAAAAATTCAACATTGTATTTAGTAGGGCCATATATTAACTCTCTCTTGTTTGAGTTCACCCCTATAATGTAAAGGCTTGAGGTACACAAAAAAGACTTCCAGTTTAAGAGGACAGGAAATTGGATGAAACAATAACCCCTAAAACAAACAATGGATTATTGAGCATGATTTTACCTGGTCTCCCTGTGCCTCTGCCCTTTCCCTGCTTAACCATTTCATCCTTTACCATGTCTATCACCTACGTGTAAGATAAATGAAAATCAATAACAGAAAAAGAGCCAGTAACATAAGGAAGCGAGGGGTTTGACTGTATTTTGTACCTCATCTGGAATCCTGAGATATTTTATATTGCTACCTCTCACATAACATTCGGGTATTCTCCAAAACCGGTCACCATCCTACAGGAAAGAGAAAACAAAACGACAAAAACAAGCCATGTTATATCAACATTCTCAAAGGAACAAAAAGAATTCTCAAAGGATATACACCTTGCTCACATTTAAACCATTAATTTTGCCATTACCTTATCACCACGTATTAGTATAGGTAATAGCATGATTTGTAGTGATATTTGGAATATATACCACGAGTGATATTTCGAAATTGTTAAACGTAATTTCACAAGCCGTTAGGCGAATGAAATTTAAGACAATTTTGAAATATCACGAGTGGTATTTATGCCAAATATCATGTACAAATCATGCTATTATTTGTTTACACTACTACCCACAAAAGGTTTGTAATTTTCACATGTAGGTATTTCAAATTAAGCTGAAATACCACTGCTCTAAGCCAATCAAATTTCAGAAATTTCTCATGTAGTAGTATAAAACAGCCAACCCTTTGGCCTGACAAAAAAACAGCTGACATTTCGCGACGCCACCTTGGGATTCCCCATGAAGTGAAGTCTGAGTAGTGACTGCAGAAATTCCATACTGATGACACATCACTACACAGGTCTGGGTAGTGCTTCCGATTGGTTGCAGCAAATTTCTTTCATGGCACAACCAGTCAGAAGCACTACCCAGACCTGGGTGGTGCCACGTCATCAGTATAGAATTTCTGTAGTTGTTTCTCAGGCGTTATTTAGCAGGAAAACCAGTGGTGGCGTCACAAAATGTTGGCTGTTTTCTGAGGCTACTAACCCTACTGCACGCCACTCTGCCAACAAAGTGTGGCAGAACTCATCAAGATCTCAAGTGTACAAAGGCATTTTTTCCCAACCTGCACTGACTGCCAACTGAATCGCTAGATTACAAATAATATGGTTTCTCCATGTCATGCTATTGCAAAAAGACGTTCAACCACACGTAATCTTTTAAGATTACGTGTGGCAATGCCAAAATCTTAAAAATTTTGGCATTTGCAGTGAGGGTGTGTGTGCAAAAGTCATGCTCTGCAGACTGGACTACGGGCACAGACCATTCGATTTTCCCAGAAACATGTACATGTTAGTCTGGAAAACATATCTAGCACGATGGAGGGGCCTCGAGTATTTAGAACAAATGACTCACCCTGGAAGTGCAAATGACCTCTCTAAGGTTGATGTTCATCCAGTTGTCACAGCTCACAAGATGTCCATTATACGTCTCACCATTTTTCAATTCCACCAACTGGGGAAGAAAAGGAAATTTTATAAAGCTTGGCCCAAGCTAAAAGGACGTAGATAACCAAAGGAAATGAGGCATCTCTTTTTGCAGAATGTGAGTATCTAACCCTTACCATGGGATGGTTTTGCGCTGTCCGTAAAAGCGAAAGAGGCAGCTACAATCAAGAAAGAGCCGTTAAGACTTACTGAATAAAAACAGTATAAAATATAATTTGAGAACGTCTTTGAAACGACTACCTACCACCATGTTGAATGTCAGATAAAGACCAGCCAGGTTACAAAGCCTTTCTTGGTAACCGCGCTAAAACCATTGGAGCGCCTGTCGCAAACTGTTTCACTGGCATGTTGCAGAATGAACTCTTCGAAGAAAAGGAAAGATAATTCCTTTAACGTTGCATTAAATAATGCCAAACAGATAAAGTCTAGCTCAGAAATTAGAAGCAAACTGTTAAATAAGTTTTTCTTAGAAGAGGACTTCAAAGTTAAATTTGCAGAGGCATTCAGGTATGTAGAAAGCGTGAAACATCTGTTGTTTTGAGACATTGAGTTGTAATAATTTGAACATTTTCCTGTAATGTCAGCTGATTTAATTCATGTCTTTTCTCTAGGAATGTGGAGAGTTTTAATGGTGAGCGTCACACCCCGGTATATTGTCTCTTTAAAATGCTTTTGTGCGACATTCATGGTTAAGTGAATCATTTTTTCTTTTTTATCTTTTTCAATAGAAAAAGGATCAGTTATACATAAATCGCCATTTAAGTGCTGTCTTATTCCTAACTTTATCTCAGATGAAGAATTTTTAGAGGCTTTAGAAAAGGAACTTATTCAACTTAGGTTTTTTCAGAAGTCAAATGACTTATATAAATTTCACCAGGTAAGCTGGTAAAAAGATTTGTTGTAACTTTCTTAACTTCTTAATATTATTATCTTCAAATTCTTGTACTTTGCAATCTTTATCTTAATTAATTGACTTTGCTTGCCTTGCATACTTTAGAGTGACGACTTAAAAAAGTCATCCAAGCCAAATATCACTTCTCTAAGGTTTGCTCATTAGGTTTTTTTGCTACCAACAGCTGTAAAATACTAGTAAATGATCATATACAACAACAACAACAACAATCTTTATTTGTACTCACTCTCTTGCTCAACAATAAATTTTGACAATGAAAATGTTAGTAAAATGAGAGTACTGGCTGCCTGGAATAACCATGATAGGGGCTAGCAGAGACAGGCAGCCAGTTGACATCAGCATCAAAAAGAAAATATAATTTAAAGGTCAGCAAGATAATGCCTTTTTCCCCGCTGACTGCTCTGGAGTTTAAGGTTTAAAAAAATGAATTTGTTTCTGTTACAGTAAATGGTCTAAAAAGGACATGGTGAGACATGGTTCATCTTGAAATGATAATGGTAGTGTTAACAACTGTTAAATGTTGATTGAACTGAGTACTGAATGATAATCATATGGAGGCTCATTATCCAATTAATTATTGTTAACTATTTTATTTTCTCAGGAACATATTATATAATGAGTTTAGAATGTGGCTCCAGGACATAACTGGTTTTGCTGATCTCACTGATCAAGTTGACATGTCATGCTCTAAATATGAACATACAGGTGAATAACTCATGTCATGACTGCTTGATTCTCCCTACTGATTGCCTTAATCTTTTTTGTGAAACAAAAAGAGAATTTCAATTTAGATCAGTCCCTTTAATTAGCCATTACATTCATAATGCTGTCAATGTCAGGTCAGATCCTCACTGTTTTAGGTAAGCATCTGCAGCAAGCATTTCTGAAGGAGTTGTTCTGAAAATTCACAGCTGGAAATCACACTGAAACTTTTGCTCTGAACTCCCATAAAAATTTTTGCCACCCAGGCCAGTGTCCTGTAAACTATATATGGTTATATAAAAGTCCTACTAACAAAAAAATATTTGATGTTTAAGATACATTGTTATGCCACGATGATGAACTTGAAGGAAGACGAATTGCTTACATATTTTACTTGGTTCCAGATGACTGGGACAAAAGTGATGGAGGTATTGTTCACATTTTCTCTCAAAACAATAAATAATTGATTCGTTGGATAAGTGTTTGAATTAAATATTAACATAAAGAGGATTTATTATTGGGGATCTACCTAATGATATTATTATATTGTAATGCTTGAAAGTATGATATTATTTATTTTTGAATTTACTCTTTTCCTTTTTCTTAGGAGCCCTTGATCTATTTTCAACAGATGGTAAGGAAATAGTTATCATGCTATTGAAGAAGTCGTGGTTGTCTTTTTTTATTGTTTTTGGAATTTAAAGTTGATTTTAATTTTCATTTACTGTAAGTTGTTCCAGATTCAGTACCATATGATTTTATTTAGTCACTTGTTCATCTAATTTTTCATATTAATTTTTCTGACATCAACAGAACATGGCCAACCAGATCAAATTACAACATCATTAGTTCCTCAGAGGAACTCCTTGGTTTTCTTTGAAGTGACTCCTGTTTCATTTCATCAGGTTTGTAAATCAAACATTGCATTAACTGTCTGCAAACCTATGTGTAGATGACTGTAACTCTCTGAGAGCCTTCCACATAGACTTAGTGGCAATCCTATGAGAGGATAAAACTTACAAAATTTGTAGGGAATTGCTTTCCAGTTTAGACCATGTCTGCTTTATGATCTCTTATCATAAATCATGAGAGACAATAAAAGAAATAATATACCATGATAGAATCACTGTAAGTTATCATGTTGGGTGCAGAGAAGTTGGCTTAACAACTCTATTGTTTGTCCCAGTTTAGGTTGCTGAAGTGTTGTCACTTAATAAAACACGACTGTCAATCAGTGGATGGTTCCATGGAGACAACATTGACAGACCTGTACCCTATCAAGAGCCACACCCTAAATCACAAACACCTTGTGCTATGGAGGTAAATAGAGCAGGCTAGTGAGAATTTGCATGTGAAATCAAGGGATAATCTTGGTAAAAGTCTTCGTATAGTAAGATGGGGTTTAAATTTAATAATTTATTAATTTTGTGTGGCTGTAGACTTGCTGTGTTGTTAAATTGATTTGTTTTGTGTTTTCATTTAGGATGAGGCACTTGTGGAATGGATCAACCCCATGTATCTTGATACAGGTGTTGTGAAAGACATCAGGGCACGATTTAAAGAAGAGTCAGAAATACAGCTTCAGGAATTTCTTCTGGTAAATTTTTGTTCTGTTACAGCACTTGAATTAACTTCTAAGCAGCACCAGTTAAGCTGTCCAGTTAATATACTCGTATTTCTGTTTCTGGCTGGTAGAATAATTATGATCTTTACACGTATATGTTGTGGTTAATTTTTTTATCTCAGAAAATTTTTCTTTTTCTTTTGTTTCAACTTCATTAGCATACATTACCATACCCAAAAACAAAAGAAAAACAAAAATTACCTGAGATAAAAATTAACTACAACATATACAAAAAGATTTTCTTTACCAACAAAGAAGTCGCAGAAGGACTGTTGAAAACATAAGCCTTTTATTATGCAAATTAACTTCCTTTCACCTTTAAATAAAACTCTCATTGCAAATGAAACTAAAAGTGTATGAAAAACATAGGTAAGAGGTAACTTTTCAATGTGGCTGTTTTCTTTAGGAAGAGAAATATCATGAAGTGTTTGAAGCACTGCACAGTGCAAATGTTAATTGGAGATGGCGAGGGCCAGCCAATAAAAGGTAACATAGTCGGTCAGTACAAAATGCAGACTGTTGCAGACCATTGTTTTCATCATGCAAAAGAGAACAAGACAAGAATAGTCCCATTGTTTTCTAACCCTGAAAACAATGGTCTGCTGTCAGTCTGCAGTCTGCATTTTGTAATGTCCCGTAACATAGTTCATACGGCATGGTGGATGTACAAATACAGTAGTACCAACCAAATTAACATTTTGTTATTTTGACCATATTCTTTGGGCCCAAATTTCAAAACACTTCTAAAGTTGGGGTTTAGGGCAAATGACAAAGTTAATTTGTACCATACATGTGACCTGTTTTTTCCACAACCTCATAAGAGATACCCATAACCTTTCTGGTTAAGAATGGCTGTGGACGGTTTTTATTAGCTCATTTCCAAATTTGAGAAATTAGAAGCTTGAATCTGACATCTGCTGTTTGCTATTAACGTGATTTTTATCTTATTATTTTTCCTTGTCTGCACATTATCCCATTGAAAGGTATTTACAGCAACCTTTCCTTTCCTTTATGTGTTTTCTGGAAAACTATCAGTTAGGTTGAACCTCAGTTAATAATTTGTTTTGTATTTTGTGGTAGACATTTCGAACAAGCTGTCATGGAGTCATTGCCACCTATTGTTCAACAGCTGACCAAGTTACTGCAGTCTCAACCGATGTTCAAATTACTAAGGACTATGACAGGACTAGAAATGGCTGACGTGCCACTTAGTGATGATGATGATGGTAACAGTGATGATGATGACGGTGATGATGGAAGGAAGGTATGGGGTGAAGATGGAGAAGTCTGAATGCAGAATTCACGCGCGAAAGTTTGTTGCGGGCCCTAAAAGAGGCTATAAAATGTTCGCGAATTTGAGAAAAAGGGTTCTTCGGATTGTACAGTCAAAGTAAAGGTAGAAAGATCGTTCAAGATACACTAAAATTAGAGATGAAGACACGAGTCAACCTTCAAGCTCGCTGATGTGTAGAATGTCACGTAGGACTTGTTTTTCTTGATGAAGTAGACAAAGCCGGTTGGTTGTCTTCATTGAGACTTGTTTCTGTTGATCACCTTACGTGAAAAGCTGAGTCCGTCGTTAAATATTGATTATTATTAATTTGTTACTAATTAACGCCATCTTTATCTCTATAGAATGCTAATAAAAACAGAGAACAGATCCCTAGTTGCCATGGTGATATACGCCGTTGGGGGCATGGTTGTTATACGTTGATTCATGATACCGATCCCGAAGGAGCCGAGTTTGCTTTAGATGCTTTGTTATACATCGGTGGGAAAGGTGAGTACACTGCAGCCTCGTTCCCAGTCGTCCTCGGCGATATCGGATGTGACGTCACCTGTCGAGCAATTGCGCTCAGTTCCAAACCTCTTCCGTCCATTCAGATAGCGCGAACTGACCAGGGGACGAGGCTGAGTACTAAACACAAACGACCTTAACATGGTCACCGCTGTTCTTTAGGCGGAAAAAGGCGAGAAAGAAAAGGGGCTAGCAACACAAATGAAGACGGTCGACTGAAAACGGACCTAAGAGAACGGACCTGAATAATAGTGCAGGAATTAGCGAAAAGAAAACTTAGCAGGGGGTGAAATGCCATTAGGTCTAAGTTGTAAACCAAGGGCCTCATATAAATATAAAAAACCTACTGAATTTATTATTTGTTATTTTCCACTCTTTGTTTTGTAAGGTTGGAAGAGCGATTATGGAGGATATACCACGTATTTGACCAGCGGAGAAGACGAAGAGGTATTTTGCAACATTGTTTGAAAGGAAAAAAATGTTCCTTCTTATTGCCAAGTTAATGGCTAGAATGTAAGGATGATCGACTAAACCTTCTCTTATCTTCCTTGTAAGGAGTTCATATGAAATACGGAGGTTTCTTCTCAAATTTTTCTTTTTAATTGGGAATTTATTTGGGAAAAGCTTATGTACTATGTGCATTATTTTCCTTTGCAAAACAATATAATTTTATAATGAAATGCTGAGGGTCGAAATTGGAGGCTTGAAATGCACTGCGCAGCCGCAATGATAGTCCCACCCATTAAATCGTTACCGTATATCGCTTGTTGAGGACCAGCAGTGAATAAGAGAACTTCGCAGTCAAAGATTGGAGTGTCCTTAGTGAGACAAATTAAAAAAGAACCCTAACATTGGGGTATTCCTTAACTCAAAAAAATGTACTTTATTTGAGTGTAAATATATGTGACACGAGAGTACTAATTGAGGGCTCTATTTTTACGTGACCGCCATTTCACCATTAGGGAGCTTTAGCATCGACGACGGCAACGGCAGCGAAAACGCCAGTTTTAAAATGAATTCCCGTTTTTTCAATCTTTGTTGCGTTTATTCCAATTTGCTGAAAATGGCAAGTTGAGGAGAATTTCCCTGGAGTTGATTTCTTGAGGACCACATGCACTCAAGTTTAGAGAGAGAAAAAGAGATTCGTCGTCGCTTGTTTACGTCCTCCATAAAACTTGCAATTAGGCATTTTCACGTCGTAGTCGTGCAAGGACGGTAAAGAAATGTACAAAAAATCGTGATGCACGTGCAAAGTTGTTGTTTTGCGTAATAAACCTATTGCTTTTTTGACGTCACTCGTTGTCATCGCCGTCGTCGTTGCTAAAGCTCCCTATCGTCATCTGAGCCGCGCGGAGGTCTAGCCTTTGGCAGTGCAAAGGCAACACCTTCATTTCTCAGTTATTTTAAGTCCCTGAGTATTAGTCCGGCCCTGGGAATTGAACCTGCGACCTGCCGCTCTGTAGACAAGGGCTCTACCTACTGAAGCTACTCCTGGCGCGCTGAACTGTGGCAAAAGTTTACCGCCTGGCGTAGCAGCAAGCCACACTGATTACAAATCTGTTTGTATTGTTTCCCGTAGCTGTTAACCGTTCATCCTCAAGAAAACTCCTTGGCTTTGGTTTACAGAGACAAAGAAACTGTTCGATTTGTGAAACACATAAACCATTCCTTGCTGACCAATGAGGGCTCTGCTGACAGACACCTCAACTTTCTTGACTTTTCTTTTGTGTATTTTGAATGATGACAAAACATCAACTCGATTAAATCTCTCGTAATTGACCCTTAAACAATTGCTTCAGGGCTTTGGTAAATTTTCCGCTGTAAGGTTAGCTTTTTAAAAGATCCCAATAAGCTATTCTATAGTTTGCTTAAATGTTTAGCTTGAGTGAGGAGAAAAAAAACAGAAAGCAGTATAATTTACTAAGACCTTCTCTTAATCCATTTACGCACTTTTTCTTACAGCGAATGCTTTTATAAAAAAAAAGGTTAGTTTTGTCAATATTTTTAAAACGCGCCAAAATAATGATTACCGAAATAAGTAAAGGTTCAAGTGCTATGTGATAAGTCTTCCTTGGGAGTATCTAACTTGAAGTAAGTAGCACAGGGACTGTTTTATCTCACGTCCAAGAAAACACGCAATGATAAATAGAGAGGAGTAAATTAAATACAATGATCTCTTTCACGATTTTCAAGCCTCTTGTAACGGTTTATTTCTTTTCAACTCAACTGGACACTTGCGTTCATGATTCACAAATTATTTTGATTCGTAACTCCAGTTAAGTTTAAAACGCAGCCTCGTGCTGCCTCTCGCTTCTAGTTCGTGCGTTGAAATATTTCCGTGAGCTGCAAATGATAAAGTCTTAATTAGCCAACGTACTGTGCTTTGATAAAAGGAAATATTTTAACTATATTATAACTGTTTTCGAACAAATTCATCTTGAGTGTTCGAATATGAAAAGCAATTTTTGTCAGAATTTGGATGATCATAATCGGTTATTATTCAAAGTTCCTGATGTAAGGATTCTTCGCTAGAGTCTCCTTCTGAACCACTAGCAGGCTTGCTGCTGTTTTCTTCTTCCTGAGCTAGCTCTATCCAGTTCAGAATATCTTTTTCTCTATCCTCGCTAAGGCTAATCCAATTGTTTGCTATCCATTTTGTGCCACGTTTTACATCGCAGCCGCCATGAAAAGAAAACTTATCAAGCTGGCCCATCCAACCGGTCATGTTGTTGACCTTGTGGTTGTACCAAAGGATGGCCTTGCCCTTCTCTGGTTTAACTACCACATTTGCTTTGTGGCAATTCTTTGCTAAGTTGCAAACATTTTCAGCGTCACTCATCCACACCTAAATTACAACAGCATAAAAACATTTATTAATTCAACGTAGAAAGGAAAGAAGTCGAAACTGGGATTTAAAGTCACACCGAACGCAGAACTTTCCATACAGAAAGCCGGCGCGCACTTACTGACTCTGCTAATCCTTGCTCCTTTACCGTGGACTCAAACGTTTCTTAGTGCTGTTCGGAAGTTTTCTGTTAACAAGATGGCGAATCGGCTCATTGCTTAGTGCTAAAGGTAAAACATGGTATTCGATACAAAGCTCTTTTATAACTGCACCCACCTCGTCATCAAAAGTGCTATTGTCGGCGATAGGAAAAGCCGTCTCACCACCATCCTCTACATTATCCAAAAAGTATAGTATTGTAGCATACCTGCCGTGAAAAATAACAACGCAAAAATGAACATTCACTGTCCTTATTTTTCGTCTTACTATATCATTATTAAACCACCTGCACACAGTACTTTAAGTTTCCCATTGACTTTTGACTGAGCGATAGCTGTCAGGTATTCTAAGTACGACACAGTCGTTTCCACTGGACTGCAACCAAACCCAGAGCTATTACTTTAGCCAATCAAAACACAGGCTGGTGCTCAATGTCCCAATCAGATCCCGAAACAAATACTTGCACCGGTGCTAAGCGCGGGAAAAATTGGTGGGGGCAACTTGCAAACGGTTTAAGTGTCACACTTGATTGGTTAAGAAAGTGGGAAGCGATTTTTTAGCCAATCACAAAAACGTAGTTCTCAGTGCAAAGCAAAGGAAGCCAAAGCAATTACGAAACTACTTTCGGTTAGTCTGGGCAGCTTGCGGTGTTTTAGGTGAGCGCGCCCGCAGAGGAGCAGCAACAAAACCGCCAGCTGAGCAGGCCGGCAGGACTGCTGTGAGAGTTACTAAATTTTTAATACCTGCAAACTCTACAGTTTCTTAATTCGCTTCCAAGGTAGTGACAACATGGGCTTTTTCTAATGAAGTCTGAATCTAAGTGGCAGTTGTAATGACCCATCGGACCATACGATACTACCTATGACACAACATATTTTCGTTAATGAGTTAAGTATCCTGTTGTCTATTCCACCAATTTCGTTCTCTACTTTTAAAAAATGTCATGCAAATTTTACAGAATCTTACTCCACTGACAAAAAATGTAATAATGTCACGCACATTTTTAAAAGGTTTCTTAAACGACTTATCCTTCAAATGAACTGTCCTGTCCAATTCTGATATTTTAGGTCGTATTAAATGTTGGAATTTTTACCACCACTGTCAATTTTGGAAAATTGTGATGTAGGAGATCTTTATTTTCATCATCAACATCATATTGTATTCACTTCACCCTTAACAGTTTAACCGTTTCTTCCTCAATACGGATGTTCTTTGCTTACAATTTTATTCAGAATCATGTTTATGTGTCTTTAATTTTAAATTTACGCACTTTTCTTAGTAAGTTCATCGTGAACTTATCCTGAGGACGTAAACTATTTCCGGTTGTTACTTCTCTAACGTTTCGAAGGAGAGAAGCGACATCCGGAAATACGTCTGCGTTCCTAGGCTATCAAAAACGCAGCTTACTTGTAGGTACTCGCTTGCTTTTATTATGTCCAGTGGAAGCATAGTGAGTCGGTGCACCCTGCAAAGATAATCTTGTTAGGACAACGAAAGTATCAGTCTGATATCATGACTATTCATTGTATTTGGTGTAAATGTGAATGGAGTCTCAAGAATAGCAGGACGTTGCCTTAGGTCTGTATTCCTGAAGACAAGGCAGGAGGTTGCACAGCCGATTAGTTTAGAGGGCTGGGTTTTAACTCCGTCGTCCCATATTCAGATACTCGATGTGGCCATTAGCGGGATTTATTTCTCGTTTGCCCCGTGTTCCCATCTCCTCGGTCTTACTTGTAAAGAACCGACTGGTTTGCCTTCGGCCAGCTGGGATTCATGATATGTTCATTCAGATATTTGTTTCTGTTTCTTCTTCAATTTATGGGCCGTTGTCACTTATTCCGAGATTCTTGTTCGGCCGATTTAAAAGATCACTCTATGTTAGCCTGCGAGTAAACCCTTCCGTTTGGCTGTCAAGGGCCAAAAGGAAGAAGGTTATACTCAGTGCGGACTAGGGAATTGTCACTTCAATTTCTTTTCGGCTCTCCTCACTCATTTTACACACACTCCCTCTCTCTCAGCAACATTGTTGGATGTTACATGTTGCGTCCGTTTGCACACCCTGTTGCATGTTGTTGGATGTTGTTGCGTGTTGTTGTGCAAAGTTTGAAACCGGTCAAACTTTTCAGCTAACAACTCCCAACATTTTTTTTGTTCCGTGATCCCCGAAGCGTAGCGCAACAATGTTGGATCCGTTTGCACAGCTCTTACAACATTGTTGTGGCCACGCACGATCATTACGCATAGTTTACAAAGACTTATGGGTTGTATCCTTCCCACGATGCACTGCAGGTGCCAACATTGTTGGGAGTTGTTGCATCCGTTTGCACACCACTGCCAACACGCATGCAACAACTCCCAACATTGTTGGCGCAACAATGTTGGGAGTTGTTGCGTCCGTTTGCACGCAGCCTTAGGCCCAGTTCAAACGTCGATCTTTTCATGTACCGAACTTTAATACCTATTTAGGTCGACCCAAGTGATCTAAGTTCGACAGTTGATTTAGATGTCGATCTTAATTGGTCTGACTCAATTCATTTTCACGGTGTTCAATGGTCTAAAATGCTTACACGTGAAAGTAAATTTTAGTAAGTTATTCCTTACGGTTTGGTACATGAGAAATTCGACGTTTCAAACGAAGTCGCTCCGCGGTCGAAATTCCCCTGTGAGCTACTCGATCTTAATTCACGGATCGACTTAAATTAGAAATGTCGATCTTTTCATGTACTTAATTGAAGGGATTGGGTTCGGTACATGAAAGATCGACATTTGAACTGCGCATGTCTTACCTTTCCTGTATGGAAGCGACGACACTGTCTAAGCTGCCATTAACCTTCTCTATCCATGTCTGCCGACTGTGGCGACTTTTTGTGTGTGGTTGTTCCCCCTTTATCTTCTGTATAAACTTGGCCATCTCTGGGGTATTCCTTTGTTTGAATTCTTCAAAGCTTATATTCTCTACAAACATAGAGGTCTAGATATAAAGCAAGCTGTTCGCTCATTTGTACGCCATTGATAGGGAAGACTAGGCCCGGTTCAGAAGCCGAACTGATCATGATTCCAACCTAATACATTGAATTAAGTAGATAAAAAGCTCGGCGTCTGAATCAGTTAGGGAAGCCGTTCTTCCCCCCTGGCCTGGCCGGTAATTTCGACTTTCAATCGACTTTGGAACAGCTTTGATTCAGACGCCGAACTTTTCATGTACCGAACCTAATGCACAAATTATTATAACGTATTTTGTGAGCAGTTTGACCGAAATGACCATTTTTCTCCTTGTTTAAGTTCGGCTGGAATTAAGATCGGCGTCTGAATCAATTCAGCCGGTCTAAATAATTTGGATCGGCCTTAATTCGAATTAGCGGGTTCAACTCATAAGAAGTTTGGCGTCTGAACTGGGCCTTAGCCTCATGGGCAAAAAGATTCAATTTCATACATACCGTCTTGGTCTTTGTCCAGTTCTAAAGCTGAGTACCTGCCGTAGGACAGATAATGTAAATGTTGTAGTTAATTTTTTATCTCAGGTAATTTTTCATTTGTCTTTTGTTTTTGGGTATGGTAATGTATGCTAATGCAGTTGAAACAAAGGAAAAATAAAAATTACCAGAGATAAAAAATTAACTACAACATAAACATTGTTAATGGTCTAGACTTATGACCCAAATTTTCCCAAGGTATTCATACCCGTAGCAGCGGATTATTATGTTTATAGAGTTCCCAAGTGTGACGTCATAAAAATAAATTTCTGAAATTATTGGATTTGAACTATGAAATTTATTTGGGTCCAACCCCCAAAAAATTAAAAGGGTTTGTACGGAGTTATCAGAGCATAACTGGGCTAAAATATCCCAGTGACAATTTGCCTCGAAACTCTCATTTTTGGCAAGTATTCCTCTTGGACGTTATTTTAGAATATCCTGACAAATCCCTTAATTTCAGAAATTGATTTATTGCTCTTTTGTCTCAACTGCTGTGTTTGACGCGCAAGTTTGTAACATGCACAATTTGTTTGACATATACAATGTGTCACCTCTTTGATTCGCACGTGTCTAACATGCTCATCTCACGTGTTTGATAGGCATACGTCTGACATGCACTTCTCACGTGTTTTATCCCCATGGCTTTGACATGCGCATGTCACGTGTTTCACGCGAATGTGTTCTATGAGGTTATTTCTTCGAGCACTTACATTTTCAACAGAGTGGGTTTGTCTGGAGAGAAGTCCAGTAGAATTTCCATGTTGTGAATCATCTGTAGGAATGAATTATTCATTGATGAGATCCTTGGGAAAACATGTTACATATACATGATTTTAAGGGAAGGGTATCGTGCGTATGGGAACGTTTAACTGATTAGTAGTCAATATAATCTCTGCAAGTGTAGATGTTGAAATGCAAGATTTACGATCCGCAAGGTAGACGCTACAAATTTCCTAAGAGATGGTTGTTTGGTGTGTTTTATTTATAATTGCCGCTTTTGTGGGTATTCAGGCCTATATAGTTATTATTCATTGTTTGCAGATATTTTACCTCGTCCATATCTATCTGCCCATCACGGTTTTGGTCCCATACTTTAAAATATTCCTTCGTGTTTTTACCAAGTGACATCGTGTCATGTTTTTCGCCTTCCTTTACAGTCTGTGATGTTTCCAATCCTTCATTCTTAGCTAATTGAATGATATGGTCACACTCCTCATCAGATAGAAAATTGGGAATTTCTGTGGGGAAACATGAAAAATCCAAAAGCATTATGTCTGAAAGCCTTTGGTGTATTTGTCCCTCTGTCGAGGAATTCTAGTTACATAAGTCAACACGTAAGAACGTTTTAAAATAAAGTGCTACGCCTACGTCCATTACCACTCCCGCTACCACTACTATCACCATCACCGTTACCGTCAACACCAGCCACAAATGCCACTACTATTACCACTACCAATACTACCACTACCATTACTACCACCACCACCGCTACCACTACTGTCACCACGACTACCACTGATACCACCACCACCACCACCACCACTATTACCCCCACCACTACTATTACGTGAGAGTAGGTAAGAGATAACAGTTGGATAGTTACCTACCGAATATGGGTGGCTGTGTGGCTGCTGTAACCATCTCATGTTCAACGCCTTCAGTTAAATTAATCTTTTGGATATGCCCGACCTTTAAAGGAAACGTGTTATCTTCAGAACGCTAATAAATTTAATAACTTCGAAAGTGCAGAGATCACTTTTCTTTCGAGGCAATGAACAGACTGAATTTAAGCTGCAATGGGTTCCCAAACAGGTTTTTTATAGCCAAGATTCGGGATTTTAATTGTCCGGTGTGAAAAATAAGCTACTTTTTCTTGAATGTTGAAAAATCCTTTTACTTTATCGGCTAATCCCTTTCCGGAACATACATATAAAAACGCCTTACAGTGATTAGATGATGAGCGAAAAAGTTTCACCTGCGTGGTGCGCTTACAATAAACACGTGACAAGGACGAGGAAATAAGGGGGCAAAACGTGGCACCTTCGTGGTACGCTCAAAACAGACACGTGACAAGGATGATGGAAATAAGGAATAAGCGGGGGAACGTGCCCCAGGCACCTGCGTAGTGCGATCAAAATGGACACGTGACAACGACGATGAAAATAAGCCTTTCCTTTGGTTAAAATCGACGGGATTATTGGATTGAATAATCTTATTTAATTGATCCTTTCTACTTGGTTTTGAAATCCCGCTCTGAAACACATCTCAAAAAGCATTTAGTTACCAATTTTAAAACGTCTTCGGTTTTAGGCTTATGTTGATTTACCACTCAACCTTGTACACATGAAGATAGTTGAAGTAACGCCTTTATATTTCGCAGAAACCACAAGATATCAACTGTAAGGTATTCAGGTGGTGATGAGCTTTCAGTCCAGACAACAGATTAAATGAAGAACCTTCAACGTTCACAAGTAGATATCGAAAATTAAAGCCGTGAAAAATTATAGGCATAGACGCGTAATGAGTTAGAATATTGTTAACTACGAGCCAAAGGCCGTACTTCACCTGATCCGAACTTAATTTTCAGTTTGTATCGACCAAAATTATTTTCAAATGCGTTTGTTGGGTCAAGCGGCCGAACATAATAAACCATTAAGCTCTTGTGAAGGACGGTAATTTACCCAGGATCGTACTGTACCTTTACTGGTTCCACTCGTGGTAGCTTGAAGTTCTCGAAACGTTGAAAAAAACAATCTGGATTCTGCGCCGAGCATACAGACGGAACAATCTCTGCTTGGTCCTTTCCTGTTGCTTCTAGTGTAAAGAAAACTACAAAAAGAACGGTAAAACCAGGAAATTTTCGAGTCCGCAGACAGTGTTCCATCGCCCAAAAAATAATCTGATGAGTTCAACAAAAGCACGAGTTGATAATTATGCAAAAAATTGTTCCCAAAGTAATTGACACTTAGCCCGATATCTGGAACGCTGAACAAATATATAGCTTGTTATTGTTTTAGTAAAAACGTCTGCGAAAGATGTTGTATTGTCTTAATACCATCCGATTTATATGCCAAACCCCAAGAAACCTATAAATAACTGGTTTATTTTATTTCAAGCTTTTTTTATTTAGTCTGGGTTTATTCCTTCCAGGAATAAGTATATCTTGTAACGTCTTCCGGTTCTGAAATCTGTGTAAAGATATTTTATCGATTTGAAAATAGAACCAATATTAGTCTATGTGAATCTTTTCTGCCTTATTTTTTTAATGGGAGTTTCTGATAGTAAACTGATGCCCCTTTTCTCCTCCGCTATTAATTTTTTTGTTTTGTGAAGGAGAGTTTAAAAGCTTTACATGTGAATTCGTATGATGCTTGTTTTATTTTCCTTGCTATTATTCCTGTCTTCAAATGCGGATTAAACATAGGAAATGTCACTGCTCACAAAAGAATTTGCTTAGGTGATTACCCATCTGTTATCAATGCTTCAAATGTCTTTGGAGAATATAAGTTTATTACTCTTCTACGTAGATTAATTTTTAGCCGCTAAGACTATGCCTGGCCAAAAATTTATTATTTTTCATTGCCGATTGGACTTTGTATCTTAAAATATAGCAAAATATGGAAACCTGACGGTTGTTTTTTTGTTTTCTTGCCATCTGGACTCGTGCATTTCAAGTAACGTATTCATGCGCTTTCGCTTGTATTGCTTGTCTTATTTGAACTGACGCTGATCTTAGGTTACTAAATGTGGGAAAGTTCCTCTTGCAGTTCTTTGTATTTACTTAAAATTGTTTTATATTTAACCTTGAACAATACAAGGTAAAACGGTCGGCTTCAAATTGTTATGAAAGACCGCATTTAAATCTTGCTACTCAAATGTTAGACAAGGAAGATTTCAAACGTTTTGTTGAAAGAATCGCCAAACTGCTGCTTCAAAAAGATAGCAAGAATAAACAAAAATATAATTTGAAGGATAACAACTGCTAGAATAAACATCCCTTAGCCTTAGGCTCTGTCTACGTTATACCGGATATCTTTTTCATGCCGACATGAAAAATACCGCGCCCTGCAATATGAAGAGAAACGACCTGGAACTAGAACAAGTCGTTCACACACATCATGCGGAGTATTGGAGAGGTTGGCTGAGATGGTTTACTGCACTAAATCCCAATCCTAACTCCTGAAGTACTTCCGTTTCAGTGGGTTCCAGCCCTCGCCGAACTCATTCACTTCCTCAACGGAAGAGACGCATAGAATCCTATCCGCCGGATGTGACGATCCACTTTCAAACTCTGCGCGGCGCAGCCTCTGCCCGTTGCAGAAACAATGCTGGAATCACGGCTCTTATGTGTGAACAAAAGATATGGTTTTGTGCTGGCGCTAGATTTCTAAAAGTCCTTTTTTTTCTTGGTAGGTTATTCCTTTTTAAAGGACTTTTCATACCTGTTTGGCGCGAAATTCACCGGTCGAAGCATGTAACGTCATGGCAGTTGACCAACAGGACAGTGAGTGATATTTCACCCCGCTCTCGACACAGCAAATGTCAATCATTTTTTCCCCGCGTGAATTTATAACATGATTCAAATCCATTCAGGCGAAACGAGTAGACCTCGAGACTTCTTCGCTGTTCGGTCGCTGCGCTCACTTTTAAAAACTTATGAGAGGTCGACTTGTAGCAAGTCTATGCCGGCGCGAGAGCTCTCCGGTTTAGTTTAGACACAACGTTAGGCCCGGTTTAGACGCCGCTCCACTCATGTGCCGAACCTAACTGATGAATTAAGTACGGCAAAAGAGCGGCGTCTGAATCAATTTGGTGCGGCAGTTTTAGTTTGGTGCGGCAAAAGCGTAAAGTTCGACAGAGTCTGTCGAACTTTTGTCGAACTTAACTTAGGCTCGACACACGGTACGCCGTCTGAATCAGATGTCGCGCCAGTGTCGCCCCAAAGACGAACTTATTCAATAGGTTCGGCACATGAAAAGTACGGCGTTTGAACCAGGCCTTAGATACGCCATCTTAGATCTTTAGAACGGCAAAAAAAGAGGGTGGCAAAAGGATGCGTCCTGGATTTCAGAATCAGATTATAATGAAGTGAATATATTACTCTTTAATTTTATCCATTCTCTCCGTGCTTGCATGGTATCTTTGATTACAGCGGAAATCAGCTTTGATCATAATCGTTTAATTATCATCGACATTTCAATTCATTGCAAATTCGGTGCTTGCTAATTTCTATTTACAAAAGTTGACGTTAAGTAAGTCAACAGTTCATTGTGATGATTGCAAATGCGGAGAACACTTCATTTAAGTTTTAGTTTCGCTAAGAGCTCAGATTCTATAAAAGTTTAATCTTTATAGACGTAAATTTTGAAAACATCATAATAGGATTTTACAAATTCTTTTAAATGCATCTATTTGACTCGAATTTGACGCTAAATCGTTAAATACAACGTTGGTGTGATAAGCAATTAATGAGTGCATTAGACTTCTCTGTCCATTTCAAGCTTGACGTTCCAGTTTATGGAGTTATTACTTTTAGAAAGAGGCAACACAAGTTAACGAAAATTCTAATGCTTTCAATTGTTCTTTAGTCTAACATGGCAGAAAAGACCTTGAAAAAGTCAAGTTCCCGTCATTTGCAAGTTGTCGCAGCTCTGTGTAATTCCGGAGTCATCTCCTGTTGGCTCATCATCCACTTCTTCCAGCGTCTAGCTTTATCAGCGTTCTGGGGCGGCTAAATTTCGTAATTTCTCTTTGCTTTACGGGCTATTCCGAAGTGACTGGATCTAAAATATTATTTCCAAGTTTTGTTTTGTACCCCCGAGGTCGACCGGGCGGTATTCTCAACTCTGTCGGTGCTTTTTTCTTGTAGCAGGAAATTGATTTTCTTAAGGTAATTGGATCGTCCTAAGAGGTCCAAGTTTAACAGCGAGAAATGTATAGTTGTCATAAAGGTAATGCCTTGTGTGGAGAAATTCTTCATAGTTTACAGAACCATCCATTTAATCTCTTTTATACGGAGTTTCAATCTGGTATTCCGGTCATGCGAATCAGTGCTCTGTAACCTTCTGTATGTCTTAGTTTTTCAGTATTAGGCGTTCGAAGAACACCCCAATGTAAGTAATAGCCCGTTAAAACCAATTGCAAATTTGTTTAATTTTTCGTGGGTGAATTGCGAAAACTGAGGATAGACGCAATTCTTATTTCCCGAATTTTTTAATCTAAATCATAAAACTCACTTTAGCTTAAAATTCGACCTCGACTCGAAATTTCAATAACTGAAAACCGCACTCTCAAGCACTTCCGGACTAAACCTTTTTTTTCTAAACTGGCTTTGCCTAACTTTACATACAACTTGAGGCGGGATTTTTATAAACCTAACACCTTTTTTAAGTAGCCAAAATTGAGTCGATGTCTAATTTATTCTGAACACTTATTTCCTTTTAATCTTGTATTCAGTTCTTGAGAACAAATTATATTTTAAGCTCTTATTGTGGTGGCAGAAAAAACACAAAGATGTCGCTGAAGACTAAGATAAAGATCAAATTAAATAGACATTTCTGCCGACATTCTGCGCCACAAAAATGTCAACTCATCAAACATTAATAAAGTTTTCTGAAAACGTAAACTGTATCCGATAAACCTCGTTTTGTTCTTGATATTTCCGCACCAAAATTGCAATTCTATTGCCATCAACTCATTTTTTGATTATCCTGAAACTTCGCAACGACATCGGGTTTTTACTCTGTCGAAACCTCCAATATGGCCGCCGTTCAAGGCGCAACGAACATCAAACTGTTCATTGTCATTCTTTCATTATTTGAAATATCGAAGGAGGAATTCTATCCACACTCTGCCGATCATCTGGAGTTTAAAAGGAGCAAACTGCTGCAAGATTTAAAGGTAGGCCTTTGAAAAAAAGGCTATGAAATGAGGGATTAAATTTAATACAAGGAAGTAGGAAAATAATGATGATTGTTATTGTTACATGTAAACTTAGTATAGATGGCAGTTTTTGTGGAAGAATATAATGTTTTGTGTTTATTTGAAAGGGTAAAACGATACTGACAGGAAAAAGGATCAATTAAATATAAAACTAAGGTTTTATAAAAAAAAAAAGACTATTGCAACGCCTCTTGTTGACTGTTCTCGAATTATTAATTTATTGAAGTTTAAAGTGAGAATGTCCAATAATTAGTAGATTTCTTTTATTTTCAGACAAAGCATGGCAATGTCGGCGATTTTCGGTGTAGCAAACATGACAGCCATCTTGTAGGCAATGCATCGCTGCTGGCTTGCAGTATTGGGTGCTCTAATTTCAGGCAAGTAAGACCGTAATTTTGATGCTTGTTTTTTGGTGTATTGTTCTTCAAAAGCTAAAGGTCTCAGTTAACAGCAATGGTTATTGCGATGATTTTTATGGTCAGGGTGAATTAAAAGTTTTCTTTAGTTAAGTTTGGAATTAATTGGCGTCTCCTGATGGCCGCTATAATGAGTGAGGAATTCTGAAACTTTTTTTTTCTGATAACTTCTCTCAATGGTATTGTGTAAAGTATATTAGGATGCCGGGATATGAACATTGATTCCATAGGACAAAGTGGTCCGAACCTGATTCGTAAAACCCACCGGCCCCATTAAGATCCAGACTTCCGCCACATGAAAATTAACCCATTGATTTCCAAGATCTAGAGTGACTAATATCAACTTTCTCCTAAAAACATTAATAGATTACCTTGAAAAAAGGTGACCACTTAAGGAAAATACTTTGATCGTTAGTCAAATTCTCTTTACTTATTATTTCAAGAAATGTCTAAAGATCGGTCTGGAGAATTTGTATGTGGATATTAGGTTTGAAAAGGTTAATTTGTGTAGTTTTTTCTTCGCTCTTCCGTTGTGACATGACTGTGACATTGATCAATGATTAGTTCACAGCAAACCTAAAACGTTTCTTGGAGGAAGATGAATGGGTTAATTTATTTAGTTATTCCCACGGAGTTAACGCGCATGTACACTCTCATTAGACTTCTGATAGCCACAACAAATTAAGCAAAAGTGTGACTCCAGGCAATTAGGTAACTGGAGTAACAGAGTCGTAATATAATATATGAAAGCTTTGAACACCTGTCTCCAACCGATTTACCAAATAAACTAAATTTCCATTTTGGATATACGATAACTCATTCTTGTCTCGCTATTCACACTTAAAAACCGGTTTCATTTCAAGTTGCATCGTGAACTTTAAAGGATATCGCCAAAATTTGACCAAGATCTTCCAGCCCTCTTATTAATGCGGTAAAGGTCGATCCAAGATAAACTGTTATTAACCAGAAGATAACAATGAAGACCTGCCTTAAACATTTTTTGTTAGAATTAGGCTGGGTTCGTGTAAGTTCCTGTGTTGTTTTACTCGTGTCATTAGTTTTGGCGTCTTGGTTTATCGCAAACAGAGAAATAGAAACCAGTTCACAGCAAAAAGGCGAAGCTGAAGGGACAGAGAAGAAAGATTATCCACATGTGTTGACGAGGATAGATCCTGTGGAGGTAAGACTCATACATTTTTGTTCAAGCAAAAACAATAGTAATTATTATGATATTCAGTGTGTCTTTATATCGAAGTTTATTGATCACTGCCATACTTTTCCTTAAGGCATTTATATTGAAAGAAATAAGCTATCTAAGCCATTTACGACATATGAATAATAAAAAATCCTTTTTGTTTTAATTGTTAACACCAGATGCTGAAAAGGTTAATTTTATGGAAATTGTGTCCTTTCTCACTTTCTCAGTTGTCACTTAACCTGTGAAACACTTTTATCCGCTTTTCGCTTGTTACTTAAATCGCTAGAAGCGCAAGCGTATTGCGTACGAATAATCTTTTATCTACATGAACGATACTTAAGAGTCAATTAAATGGTTTTTTTTTTCGGGTTACTCTTTATTCATGATAAACTTTTTTCGTTTGACCCGCCTTAAATTCACGTCCTCGATTTTTAATACTACCAGGGAAATTACTGTAAAGTATACTGAGTTAGTTTGTTAGGTAGCCTTTTGGGTCGCAGCAAGTTCAGTCATCTAGAGATCTACCGGCCCAGTTGTTGAAAAGGTGGATAGTGCTATCCACAGGATAAATCTCTATACAGTGGATAGTGCAATTGGTTTCCCTAATACTTATCCACTGGGCAGTGGTGTATCCGGTGGATTGCGCTATCCAACTTTTGAAAAACTGATGGGGGGCTAGAGAAAGGAACACAAGATCATCTGAACTGCCTCCAAATCTTTCTGACTATATTTCCTCAAAAACGTTATTGGTGATAGGTATTTTCATTTGCCTACAACGACAGCCGCGTTTTGTCACTGCCCACCCCTTTTTGATTTTTGCATTATTGAATTCAATCTTGCATTGAAGGTTTATACAGCAAGGAGTTTAATGGTTGGACGAATCAACAGAACGTTAACGATTTCTTTAAACTTAACACACACAGCTCATTAAACATGATAAAATACACACTTGCTCGAGTTTTTGCGCAAATTTTGGACATAATTTTTGTTTCATTACACTAATTTAGCAATTCTCGTTTATCCAGAACAAATTAATGACAGTTTTGAAAGGCGTTTGGCTATTAATAAGACTGAAACGTGAAAAGTGAAAAAATAAAAATTATGAAAATAACAAAGTTCGCCGTGAATGTCGCCTTTTTTACCGATAAAAGCTTAATAAATGCTTGTAACTTACGAGTGACAAAAAAGGCAAGAGAAAATGGTTCAGGAGAAATGCATACGATTTTTCTTTTTAATCTTACTTTCTTATCAAAAAATAGCGAGAAAAGCCAGAAAGTTATGATTTTTGAATTTCTGATATGATCTAGGATTTTACAACCTATCTCCAGCTGTTTAAATATATCTCGGTTACTTGTGATGTTTGGTTGTTTTTCCTTGTTTTTATTAAAATATGCGTTCATTAAACCTTTTCCCATTTCAAATCCGTCAAAAATTGAAGAAAATAGTTTGATTTTAGCGTTGAAATATTTCAATCTCAAGAAATACATCAATATAAGCGAAAGCAAGTGCTAGAGGGTCCTAGAGGTTTCAATTTTTACTCAAATTTTATTTGAATCAAGGGTTCTATAGCACGCTAGAGAATTTCATCCCAAAAAGCGGAGTGTTAAGGACATGGAAATAGCATTTAGGCGAAAGCCATTAACATGCTCTCTTTCCTGTCGTTTTGTTCAGCCTTAAGTGCCACTATTGCGTATGAAGGAAATTCAAGCTGTGCCTCGCGTTCTAATCACATGCATATCCTTACCGTGATCTCACAGACTCACTCATTTTTTTAAAAATAGAGCTTCGACTAAACAGCAGGTATTTAGTTCTTACTAGTTCAAAGCCATAAATCTTGAGAATTTGTCTCAACTTAGCATTATGAACGGAAAGCATCTGACGACGTATTTATAATTGCTATATAGCCGGAAATGTTTTCATTTTTTTTCAGCGTGCGCTCTCATTGGTTGCTTCGAGGTCACATGACATCTAACGATGAAACTGTTTCCCGCCAAAATCTCTGAACGGCCAACATTTTAAACTCTATAACGTCAGAGGGTAACAGTGCACTGTTACCCGCGAATGTTGACCGATGACTGCAGTTACAGCGAGGTTTAATGAATTTCTAGCTCCGCTTGAGATTCTCGGGAAACAAAATTGACTGTTTCCCTCGGGATCAGTCATTAAGTGCTTATGGGTTTGTTTGCCCCTATTTCCAATACCTTTTAAGATTTAAAAGGCCATGGAAAAGGACGCACTTCGAGAACATTACCTTAAGAGCTAAACAGCCTCCAAAGATTCGAGTATTCACAAAAAACATATTTTTCGGAGGAGGCGATACTATATACAGCCAGCATGTCACGATCGTGAAAAAAAAAAACGATTTAACCCTGAGTTCCCGACGGGATTCGAACCTAAGACTTCCTGAACACTTGGCATGCGCTTTATTCATTTTTATTTATTTATCCCCATATTTTATTATTTTTTTCTATCCTTACAAGGTTGGATATGTGCGCGAGCTCTATTTAGTGCCAGGAAAAGTTCACAAGATGAAGACCTTAAGTTTAAGGCCAGCTCTCTTTGGTAATCAAACTGTGTTGAACATGAATCTTTTAAGTACATTAGAGTTCCCGCCATATTTGAAGGTCAAGGTGTTTTTACCTTTTTAGCACAAAAAATCCATCGTGTACAATTATCAAGTTTTCTCCTTAGTACAATATTTCACAATACTACAAGAGGGTACTGTCATGCCTTTTCAGGAAGCCAGTAGAGCATTTCATCTTAACCCTGTATTAGCCAGTAATACTGAAATGATTATTATTTCGATTTAGCTATCATAAGTTGATTTCGCCGATTGATATCGCTATGAAAGTATATCGTATTTACATTCAGAAGATTATTCTATTTTGAGTCAGCTGATCACATTTAACCTTTCACATTTTTTTTCTTTCTGTTAGAAATTGAGGATTTTCTTACGGAACAGGAATGCAATGACATTATTTTCATGGCACAGACACAAGGACTTGAGAGATCAAAGACCCTAGGAGAACAATCTCTGGACGAAAACGGAGACGGCAATGATAATAGTTCTAATCCAGAATTGAGTTCGGCTGAAATTTTTCAGGGATTGGATTCCGACAATGATGGATCTCTTGATGTGGGAGAGGTGAATAAGAACCATTTCTAGGGAGAAGGTGGGGTGGGGTGGGGGGTGGGGTCTATAGAGACAATAGAAAATTTTTGAAGGCAAATTCCTCGTGTTATTGTTTTAGACCATAGAAGTGGTCCTACACTGTTATAACAAAGTTTACAACAGTGTTCCTTATGAGCACTCCCTAACTATTCATAATTACGTGTTAACCATACCAATATAGACGGTTCCTTAAAGCGACATACATTTTTTCTTGTCATCTTAACTCTTAGATAACTTTCTCTTGATGTGTTTTGCTTTCTGTTAAAGGTCGCAAGAGGTGTTTTGGATCTGGGACGAGTCATAGTCAATGTGGATGATGTTAAAAAGATGTAAGCCATGATTTGTTGATAGTGTTACGATAGTCACGCACCAAGCACTTGCTTTCACCAGTCTTTGTAGTCAGGTTTTGAAACTTTTACCCAAATAAGGAGCAAAATGTTAATGTCGAAGTATAGATCACGACGAAGGGGTATATGATGGCTACCAGTCATTGTTACTTGATTGTTGGTTTGTTGGTTTTGACGTTTTCCACTTAAAACAGATTACTTACGAAAAGCAAAACACCGAAAATTCAGAAAGTCGTCATGGAGTGCGAAATTGCCGTTTCAGGCTACCGTAGGGGTTTATCGCGAATCAAAGACACTGGAATTATTCAAATATTTGTTTAAGTTAGTTTACGTAGTTTCAAAGAGATGGAAATTAACTAAAACTTTGTTAATTTTCTTGGAATACGTAATAAAATAGTCAACATCTTGACACGTTTGTCCTTGGAAGTTGTCGTTTGAACAAATAGCCATGTTTCACTTGGTGTGCATAGCTAAAACAGGTGTTTCATCATTGTTTCATCATTGTTCTATCATTGTTCCATCATTGTTTTGATTCATTTTCTTAGGATATCCGATCTCGATATGGATCCCAATAAGGACGGTAAGATACACAGTATGAAGATTTTACCCATATCATGTCTCTTGTCAATTTTGTCCTAAGTGTAGAAATCCAAAGAAAGGAAAAAATGGGGAGAAAACTCTGGCGGACACAGCAGGGCTAAACAAAGCCAGTGCTGAGGTTATATACAAACCCTGTTCGCCCTTAAAGGTTTCAAATGAATCACAATTATTTGCCTTTTTGATATCTTGCAGGTATTATAAGCTATGAGGAGTTCGAGGATTTAACCAAAAAGAGTAAAGAAAAAGAATTAAGAGCCTATTTGGAGAAAATACATGAAACAAATTCAAATAAACGCACAAGAGACAGTAGCACTACGTTTCTTGATCCATACGAGCACCTTGATTTTAAACCATTCTTTGAGAGTCTGAGAGACAGGTACGAGATTCCGATTTGTCGCGAACTATATACCTTTTCTGACCAAGACGTCAAAGCGCCCACCACACATCCAAAAGCACTTTTTGATAAACTTTGTAAAAGAAAAAGTAGCCGAAACAGAAAAGAAATCTTCTATTTAGTTTGTCTCACGTTAATATTTTTCAATATTCCATCCACAGACGCAAACGTTAATCCAAACTTCTGCGAGCCGTAATATTCAAAAACAAAGGAAACTTCTTCTTAATATCTTTGCTGCAGCTAGTACCATGCAATTGTATTAATCCATTGAAAAAAGCTATTTTTACTAACACTACCTACAGGGTGAGTCTTGACCACAACCCTTGGCGTCCCACTAACTGTTTAAATGCAAAGATTTTATGAAAAGGGGGTAAGGAATATTTCAACTCAGAACCAAGCCGTAAAAAAAACATGTAGAAAAACATCTGCTTCCCTATTCATAATACCAGAAGACTTTCACAGCTTGTACTTGCCACAGCAATTATTCCTCAATGTGTTCCTATTTGAATTGGAATCCATTCCTCTGCTTTAGAATACACTTGGCGACCAACCTCCCTAAAGATATGATTTGGAGCAGTGAAAATATGCAGGTTTGTCTATGACACTCTACGCTCTTATGGTCAGAGAACTAGCATTTTAGTCTGTCCCCCAACAAAGGCATACAAAACGCTGGTGACTCCCTTCTTTCCTGCGTGCCAAGCCCAAAGAACTCTCAACCCAAAGAATAGTCACACCGCTTCCGCCTTACCTCCCAAGAGTAACTTTTGAAGTTTCAATTTAAACGTAGCAAAAGCTAAGATGCAATCAGTATCATGATAGTGTGCAGCTAACTAGGTTTCATTTGAATCGTCACACCATAGGATTTCTTCTAGAGGCTTAAGAATGAAAACCGTTCCGATACGTCCTCACAACTACCGAAATTTAGTCGCGCCAGTGACTTAATCTTAATGAAGTGCCAAGGTAACGTGACTGACTTAACTGCAAATATATAAAAAAAAAGACATTTTCCGGCTTACTTTACTTTGGTCCAGCCAATGAAAATGATAACCAACCAGCGCGTGATATATTAGACGTTTTGGCTACTTCAATATTCCAGGTTCTGTTTCAATATTTCAGGTCGTCAGGTATCAGGAAAAGCAACATTATCATTGTCATTTTGACTCGGAAGAGGAAGTAGTAATGAACACACCTTGTTGTCATTACACTGAAAATTTATATGAAGTCGATGACTTAGAATGCGTTCCATGCAGGTAAAAAACTTGATCTTTCATCATGCTGCTCAGCTTCAATGTCAATTGCAATTTCTCATTTTACAGACACTTATTATCTTACATGCTAATTTTTTCCCTTATATTTTCTGCATTACCTAAAAAGTAAAAATATATTTTCCTTTATCATTCAAAGACCAAGTTTTTAGGGATTGACAATTAGGGGAGAAAGGGATGGGGCAGTGGGGAAAGGCCTAGCCTGCGGGCCAGATCTCCAGGTCAATCAAATGGAGAGCTCTATAGAGGCCTCACCTCCCACCAATGTGGCTTGTGTTCAAATCCCGGAATTGACGCCCTATGTGGGTTGCCGTGAGTTTGATGTTGGTTCTCTCCTTTGCTCCGAGAGATTTTTCGCCGGGTACTCCAGTTTTCCTCTCCCCTCAAAAACCAACATTTCCAAATTCAAATTCGACTAGGAATCAGGTAGACGAATTTGGATGTCCTACCTCTAAATCGTCAGTTATTGATGTGATTGGTCATTAAAAATTGACCTCTACATTTATTATTATTCCTTCATAATCAGGTACTTGACGCTCTTTTATTATCTTAATGAGCCAAAACTGGGTGGTGAAACTGCTTTTCCTGTTGCGGACAACTTTACCTTTGCGGAAAATAAGGTGAGGCCTATTTTTATCGTTCTACCTTAAGTTTATGAATCCTATTCCCTCACAAAGCATTTAATAATTATGTCACATTGAAGTGACGTTCACACCCCGCAGTCGAGTTAGTCCTTATATATTCTGACGTCAAACTTGCAAATTTCACCATCACCGAGCCTTGTTTGCAGAAATTGTTGTGAATGGAAATTTTTTTCTATTTACCACTACTGGGAACTAACTTTTGAGAATTTCCCAAGTTAACAACACAAAATCGAGAAATGGTGATGAAATTTGCTGTCCTGATAGTTGAGCCTACATTAAGCAGCATCCCTTGGGGTACAGGGAGGTGGCTGCCCGATACTTCGTCATAAATTACTGGTGTAGTTATGATTAAATTTCAACCCTGCTCGCTATAGAGCCTCCTGTAGCTCAGTGGTTAGAGCGTTCGAACTGGAACTTGGAGGGTCGCGAGTTCGATTCTCACCCAGAGCTGTCCCCGGAGGTCTGAATTTTTTCTGAGCTTTCTGGTGTTAGAAATCTCCTTCCAAAATGGCATAATCTTTGGCTGAAACCTGCTTTATATAGCGCTTGTTGGCCGCTTAATAGAGGTGACAACAATAGGTGAACCCCTCGTCGGCATGGACAAAAGGAGGCCGCGTGTGTGCTTGGTGGAGGGGGCCGCCTACTAATATTTCTGGGCTTTGATTATTGGCCGCTTAATAAAGGGTAGCTGATTAATAGGTGGCCGTTTAATGGAGGTTCAACTGTGGTTGGTTGATTTATCTTTTGATGGCTTAGTCAGTCAACTAACCTGTCTGTCTGCCAATCAATCAACCAATGCAAATCATGACATTTAAATCCTATGTCCGTATATCCAAAAAGGAAATCATGATCGTGACGATTGATCGGATAAATGGTCCTTGGTACGATGATCGTTGACATTTGACAACATTTTGCTTTGAATAACCCTAATAATGATTTCTAAGAACCTATATTAAACGCCAAAAAGTGTTTAATTAATCGTCAATGAAAACAAGTCGTCAAGCCTGCTAAGAAAGCTTTTTCTCAGCTCACCTTTCTATGATTTGATACTCCGAGTGGCGGACGTGACTTTGATAACTAAAACACCTGTTTCGTGAATCATGTAATGACAAAATTTTTTCTCACTATTTTTAGTCCAACATAGATAGTGAATTGATCATGTGTGACTTGGCCGACCACTGCTACGATTCCAGTCTTTATTACAAACCAAAACGTGGCACTGCGTTGCTTTGGTACAACCATTTTGTTGACAACGAGACCGGCTGGCTGGGACCTATGGATTTCATGAGCTATCATGGTGGTTGTAACGTCATTGAGGGAACGAAATGGGCCGCAAACAATTGGATTAACGCTGGACCGATTCGCGAGCTAGATCTAAAACTTTGGGAGGAGACGCGATTGATGGAGGAAGATTTTCAGGAAAGGATGAAAAGAGAACCTTGGGAGGAACAAACTGGGCAAAAGTCAAGTGACGAGCAAAGTAATTATAATGAAGAAAAACCTTTGGAAAAACAAAATGGGCTTGAGTAAATTATAGAGTTTCCAATTGAAAAGAAGCCTTCAGAAGAACAAACGATTAACAAACAAAGCAATTAAGAAACAGATCAAATACAAAACTGATCACTATTGGAGATTGGTCCCACTCAGCAGAATCTATGGCTTTAGTTCGTCTCGATTCGTCGGACTTTTCGTGTGTCCCGTGGCCGTCGTATGGCTATTAATAGCTACTACATAGTATTTTCATGTAAGGGAGAGCGGTTTTTTTTTTGTTAAAGTAAATTACAAAACCTAGGATAAATGGAAACTAACTGAGCCGTGGGGTTCCTTCTATAATACCAAACTTTTCGTAACGTTTGGTCGAAACAGAGATGGAATGCTTCGGTCCAGGTCGGACGAGGTTCCAGAAAAGCGCCTCGCCTCCAAAGGTGGTCCTCTCAAGTCGATCGATCCGGTCCGACCGAAACTTGTCATCCCGTTTCCATAAATTATTGCTTCCAGTTCCTCTTTTTAAGAAGAAACCAAAAGTTCCGCTAAATCGTAATTGGAACGCTTCGGTCCAATTAGAAGTTTCGTTCCATCCAAAAACGTTGCTACATTTTTTCTTTGTAAGTTACTTAATTCAATTTATCTAGCATGAGAAAAGAAACCGTTTGAAACCGCACATTAATCTCATTCTATTCCAACTGCGGTAGCAGAGGTAATCTGGAACATTACAGAAAAAAATAAAGCATCCAAATTTTGTGTAATTTCCATAAGAATGTAGATAAGTGCTCTTGGTGAAGAAAAAGATCACAGAGAAAAAAATTGCCTAAGTTTATTTCTTACTTGCTCGCAAACCGCCTTATTGTTTTATCACATATAATACAAGACTAAGTCCGGCCTACTCTGTATCGTAAACCGAGAACTTTCTCTGACAAGTCAGCTAACGCGCCTTTCAAATGTCGTCTACATGACTACTTCCCTTCAAGACCTGGTGGCCTAGGCCGCATTGTTTAGCTCATTGCGGATAACAGGTACTCGCAAGTTACTCCCTCCACTACCTAAGGTCTAAACTATTCAAAACTTGTAGTCAAATTTTCTTTTTTGGATTCTTGTAAGAGACCATAGTTTCTCGTGAATCTCCCAAAATATTTATCCAGTTATTAGCAATCCACTTCTCTCCCTTTAGAATGTCGCATCCTCCGTGATAGGTCATCTGGTCTAGTCGTCCGTGCCATCCTGTCTTATCATCTCGCAGATGATTATACCACATAATTGCCGTCCCTTTGCGGGGTTTTACAAATAAGTTGGCCTTGTGACAGTGCTTGCTCAAGTCGCAGCGGTATTTAGTTATCTGTGCCCACGCCTGAAAGAAACAAAACCCTTAAAATAGCGGGAAGGGTTTGCATAACGACCGTTAAACTGTACAAATGCTCTTAGTGCTGCAACGACACTGCCTGTCAAGTATCGCAAAGTTTGCACCTAGACTGAATTAAAAGGAATGCTAGTTAAAACCGAATTAGATTAGGAATTGTATTAGGACTCCCCTGGAGACATAATTATTCGCGCCCAGGAAGCCGCTTCACTTTCTTAGCGTTTACACTTAACACAAAAGTCGCCCAATGTAAGTAAGTAAGTAAGTAGAAACTTTATTAATGTGTCAATGTATTAAGTTTTCACAACTAGTTGGGGACACAAAAATAAAAAATTATTTACAAATAAGAAATAGTAATGATAATGTATATACAATTAAAATATGTAGCATGTATAAATTGTATAATAAAACAATAGGTATATAAAAGGTAGTCTCTAAGAACTGCAAAGGTTACAGCAGCTATTGTTGTTGTTTACAAGGGTATCCGGATTCCAGAATCCGGGATTTTTTCTATTGTGGAATCCGGAATTTTGGGCCCAAGGAACCCGGAATCCCGCTAACGATTGGAATCCATAATCCCAGTCCCACTGACAAAGAATCCGGCCAATCCAGAACCTGGAGTCCGGACTCCACAACTTGCACAGAATCCAAGACTGTCATGGATGATTACCTGGTTTTGGTGAACGGGAACTTGACAAAGAAATAAGAAATGAATCTGTATCCCTACAACCTCAAATCGTGATATGACCATAATTATGATACTCGAGGAATCTCTCAAGGGAAGCATTAACAGGTTATTATGACGTCATAAGACAAAGAAATACTTCATATCTTCCAGAGGGCCGCCATACTGGATCATCAAATCTTAGTGTTAACCCAGGTTATCAAACTTGAAAGTGGTTGTTTGCCCTACCCCACTCATCACAAAATATGGATAAAATTTTGGTAGGAATGCTTACCTCGATGCTAAATGTAGCATTATTGGCAACTGGGAAGGCAGTCTCACCCCCTTCTTCAACGTCGTTTAAAAAATATAATACTGTGATATATCTGCACAAGAAGGTAAGTCAATTCTTATTAAGTCTCTAGCTAAAGGAAAAGGTGGAAGAAATATGGTTTCTATTTAATAACTTAAAATTGTTCAACGTAGGAGAACGTACAAAGATTTTAGTACATACTAGTTGCAGGGGGCTTATGGTACACTCCTACCAAGGCGCTATTGACGTGTTTTGTGAGTGAGAGAAGATTGGGGTTAGGTTAAAGAGCGCAGGAGCTCTTGGGAAAAGACTGTTCCTTCCCATGAGTCCCGCTCGCCTCAACCTTACCTCAATCTTCTCTCACCCCCAAAACACATAAATAGCTGGGTAGGAGACTGAGCTTATGGAGAATGACGCACTACATGCGCAGTACCTGCAGAGGCGACAGCGTCTTCTGTCTCGGAATACACAGCAAGGAATTCTGGGATCCACATCCTGTGAGTCATGATGACAGTGGTAATGTCCCTCGGGATCGTAATGAACAACCTACGTGTAAAAAAAAATACTAGAATAGTCATCATGGTCATTATCACTACTATCATTATCATAATCAAGGATACAAGAGGAAATGGAGCATAACAAGCGTGTAGTTAATAAACCTTCAATCTGCTTACTTGACATAAGATTTTGTGCGCACAAACTCGTCCTTTCTTTTTGTATGTAAGGAGTAAATATGGCCGTCAGGGCTAGCGAAGCTCTCTTTTCAGATATATCTTAAACTGACGCTAGTAAGGATGTTCCTGAGAAAGCTGAAATGTCTACCATGTGACCAACGCAGACACAAAACCTCTGAGTTCCCGCAGGAATTCGAACCTAACGGTCAAGCACTCTGGCCACTGAGCCTGGAGAAAAATAACGTCGAACTCTGTTTATAAGTTCCTACCTGAAGTTCTTCACTTTCTTCAACAACTGCTCTGGGAAGCTTTGTTAGAGCTGCAACTCTGAAAATCAAATCATACATCAGCCCATTGACTCCGCAACGTAACAAAAAATCATTATTAACCGACAAAAAAAACATTCCAATTAATTGTTAAAACAATGCAGAATTAACTATAAATATGAGAAAGCACTAAATGGTATAAAAACAAAAATAGTTCTCGTCTACAGGTGGAAAGTGAGGCAAGAGCTGGCTGGCTCTTGACTGGTGCCTGATAAATTCATGAGATATCATGACATACCTATCATTGAGCCCTTTTATCTTTCTGTGGTCCAACCATGTTTGCCTGCTATTTCGGCTCTTGACTCGAGGCAGCGTTTTTGCCACGTTATGAAGATATCTCATGATTTTTTCGGTTCTTACTGTTAGAAACTCTCTTAGGTCCATGACACCTGAATAAGTAACACAATTAATTGTTCATGATGAGACCTCACGATAAATGTTTAGGAAAATGCTTGGAGTCACTGAGTAGAGTGAATGGTGTTCTTTTACAGTTCTATTTCATCGCGCGTTTGGAGTCACTAAGTAGAGTGGCCTTCTTCTTTAGTTCTATTTACTCGAACTACTTTATTGAATTCGCCACGTTGACTCAACACGGTGACAGGGGATGAAACAGGACTAACGTCTCAAATGATATCAACTCCCTCATTACCCACCCAGCCAATGAAAAGTTGTACCACACAACCGGGGTCTAGACCCCCTACTCTTTACGAACAGCAGTGTGGGTTCTTTTACGTCCCACAAAAATCAGAACAGTGAAAGAGCTGTGAGACGGCGCCTACGGTTTTTCGTTCTTATTGTAGATGTCACAACAAAGGCAGCACATTCTTCTCAGTTATTTCAAGACCCTTAGTGTTGGTTCGGCAGGGGTTTGAACCCATAACTTATCCAAATGAGCTAACCAGGCGTTGGTTATATTATCACGCGTGCAGTTAGTGCAGGAGGATACCACTGTATCTGAGTAAAAATGGAAAAAACACGTCAAATCTACCAAACTGATATTGGCTTACAAACCATTTGTGTTCTTGTCTACTTTTAATTCCTCAAACCTAGAAATTAAACCATAAACCCAAAATCGTTAGAAAGACAGCAGGTTTCTGAAGTTAACGCATGATTACAAGTTTAAATTTTCGCGGTTCTTTTTTTAATTTATACACGTAAGTTCTACATCAAGAAACTTGTCGGGCTGAAATCATATTATCGTAGGCAAAGCAATACAGTGTTTAGCGTTGGACCTTAGTCTGTGTCTGAAATTATCACTAAATTGAAAACACTTTCTTACAGTCATTAGTTTCCGGTATCAAAGGGAAGTTTCAGTACAGCTTTTCATTTATTGTGAAAAGCATTCGGATCAAGTAGTAAATTACTACTCACATTTTCTCGATGTCTTCCTCTGAGAAATACAAATCGCTGAGATCTACAAGATTGTGCATTACCTGCGAAAGACAACGTAAGAGAATATTATTTCGGTCACGTGGTAAATTGTTTAGTAGTCTGGTTTAAAACATTGTTGTTATCTGAACCGATATCTTGTTTCCGATTCATCTGAGTTCCAGTGTGTAGCACAAAGAAGAAAGGGTGTCTCCTCACAACGTTTCCCGATTTCGCTTAAGGGATTTTATAGGTTGAATGAACTTTTCCACGTTTCGCACTTCTCCTTCTAACTACATTTTTTAACTTCTTCTCAAAAGAGGTACAGTTAACGTTCGAAGAAGTTTCAGTTCTCTTCAAATTTCCGGATTTAATGTGGTTTGATGACTTTGAAAAGAGAACGCGATGACATCTTGCCACTGAAAATTCGAGAAAATGTCCTTGACTAAGATCCTTAGTCTAACCTCAACTTTATCAATGACGCCGTCGTGATTGTAATCCCAGTTGTTGAACGTCTCCTCATTGGTTGGTTCAATGTTGATTCCTGTCTCAGGGTCCTGAACTTCACTGGTGTCCAGGCCTTCTTTAGAGGCAAGGTCCACAATAGTCTGGCAATCCTCGTCAGATAAAAAGTTGGCAATTTCTATAATTAAAGCAATTGACTTATGAATTGTAGACAGGTGTCGTTGAGGTAGGGTACACCTGTCTTTTAAAAACCGCTATTTCTCAAAAGGATGTTACTGCCACGTAGAACATACCGTATCCTAAAGGGGCTTTATCACGCTATTTGTTTTCTTTTTAAAAAGCTAAAACATGTTTCACGTCAATTGAGTTCCAAAGTAATGGTTCAGTTTTGTTATTTAAGACTATTTAACAATGAATCGCCCAAGGCCACGTGAATATCGGCGAATAGTGACCTCGACAGATATTCACGTCGCCTGAGGTGACTAATTGTTTTAGTATAATTACATTGATCAATTTCCGACTCCGAAATATCAAAAAATCTGGCTGCCATTTTGAAAACTGCTAGCCTTCAATATTATAATCACCGCGCGGTGGTTATAGCGGGATGAAGCAAAGCTCCTAACCAATCATAGCGCTCTATTTTCGATAATCATCAATGTAATTTACTAAATCATTTTTGGCCCTGAAAATGTTTGCTATCCTTTGTTGGTACAGATGGCAAGGATGGATATGGATTGAAACTTGAAAAAATCGAGTTTCCTTTTACTACTATGCCTGCAAAAATCACAAAAACAATAGCATGATTAGTGCATGCATTTTTGTGCACTGTTAAAGGCACTAAGTTATGATTAACCTAAAACAGTAAGTATACTTGTGAAATAGCTCGTTCATAAGGATAACTAGGATTGTTGTGACTGTTGTCTTACCAAATATCAGCGGTTTAAGACTCAGTGTCTTTATTTCGTACATCTTTCCCGGGCTTAATTGCCTTTTTTGAATGTGGCCAACCTGGAAAAAATAAAATAAATAGGTAAATTAATTAGTAAAAAGCAAACAATCAATCGGCAATGACTGTCACAGAGTGTATGGTAGCACGAATTACGCCAATAATTTCAAAAGCAACAAAACTAACACAATAGGAAAGTATCGCTGTCCTTATAACTTTTAATCATGACGTCTCTGACGTCATAAATTTGATTAATCTCATACCCAGATCTCCGACGGCCAACGGACTTAGAGTAAGATCCATCCTCGGAGACCCAGGGGCAGATAGTGGGGATGAGGGAAAGTCTAAACGGGAGGAAAAATAGGGCACGAAGAAAATATTTTTCCGCCTGTTTAGACTTTCCCTCGCCCCCACTATCTGCCCCTGGGTCTCTGAGGATGAGTAAGATGTAAACACGAGATAAAAATATGTATAATTTTTACAGATTTTTGTCAGGTTAACGAGATTCTACTGATTCTACAGCACTTTACAAATAAACCAAATAGGCCATGGGTCATTAGATTATTTATTTTTTGTTTGATGGCAATCATGTTAACTCCTGTCTGGTGAAAATGCTTCTATAACGCTTGGGCTTACAACGTAAGATCGCGTGACTAAACCACGGCACCGTTACAACGTAATGGCATGAACAAACTCTGTTTTCGAATTAGCTATTTAGCTTCTATTTGACTTGATTTTTTTTTATTTGAGTCACCACATTTCTGTTCGATAAGCATTTGTTTAAAGCACTACGCAAATTTCTAGAAATTCGCGGAACATTCATTTCAATAAAGGTAATATTCGACCGATATTTTTTTTTTGCAAAACGTGACAGAAAGATCAGCATTAATGATTTGAACACGGTCTTATTTAATAGGCGAGAAATAAGGGGACTGTGTTGAAACACAGTAAGTTAAGGACTCATAGGAAAATTGCCTTAACTCATTTGTTTAATCTAAACAGTCTATTGATTTAATACGGACACGTCAGTACAGGCTACTCAGCTGAAACACAATCATAACAATACGGTGAGGTAATAAATAATGAAGTCATATTATTAAAAATATGAAGCCAATTTAGAATATTTCTTGGATAATCACCAACCTTAACTCCGTCCAATCTAGGAAGAATTTTGAAATCCGCATTAATTTCGGTTTTTTTGTTATTTGAAGTCCTCGCCGTGTTTCTAGTGCTCGTCCTTTGTGCTTCATCCAGCTTTCGCTCCATGTTAAATCCGTTCTTGTAGTAAATTGCTACGGAGATGGCTATGAAAGCCGTTATGGCTACAGCTATCGTTGTAGATGGGAGTGACGATTTTGAATCCGTCTTGTCTGTTTTCTTCTTTGATTTTTCCTTCGAGAACTTTTTCTTATCAGCGCGGGGCGGCGCCATCTCTGTTTCCTTATCACAGAATTGATTCAAGAAATTTGCATATCGTTAACGTTTGTCGTTTGTATACAATATACGTACATCAATAAGGGCACCAACCACATGGCAATGAAAAAACAACTTTAGTAGGTGCCGTTGTAGATTTACATTAAACTCTGCAAGGTACAAACCGGCTATTTAATTTATAGACCATGAGTGACCACTGACAAATACACTAGCCGTTTAGAGTTGTGTGACGACAATAGCATATAGCTGTCACGCTTATCTAGTATCTTGGCAACTCTGGTGGTCCTCCGTGAATTTTAACTTTTAAGTCGAGAATTTCATTTCGACGGTTCTATTTTCGGATACTACTTTTAGGCGAAATTAAAGTCGTCCCCAAATTTTGTTCGCATATATGTTGTTGGACAGCAGTCCGCAAAGCATCACGGGGCGAGTAGTCCCTGAAGACGTCAAGAGGATCGAACAGCAAAAATTCGCTACTGTGTACAGAATTACTCCTTTACTTATAAATTGTCACTTTGTCACGAAAAGATGATAATAACTGATTCTCAACTTGTAGGAGGGAAATAGCAACGCTTGGGATTATTATGGAAAAAGAGAACAATCAGTGACTATTCCAAAGCAGTGACATTGTATCCCTTTCATCCTCTGTTCTCAGCTGTTCATAGACAATCAAAATGGAAACCCGGCCTACGAGCTACCAAAACACGAATTTTTGCAAAGTATCACTGATAAAGATAACTGGAGTTCGGTCTCGAAACCAAGCCCGAATAGCAAAATACATTGCAGAATTCGAGGTGTCTGCAGCGTATCTGTTACTCGAGACCCTGACTAAACATCATTTACAGTACAAACAGGGTCTAAACTATTTCTCTTCCTCCCGTGACACTATAACAGTGCATAACTAGACTTATGTTTCCATACAATTTTGTTATCAGTTTTCTTCTTTCTTCGTCGTCAGTAATCCGCCCAGATGACTCGGAGTGATATGGTAGCGTGTTTCGTTATTCTCATCTCGCTGGCTCACCGGATACAACAGGCAATTGTGGTTTCACCTTGGGTTGAATAAGAAGGTCATTGTAGCTAGGATTGAACCTAAACGAAGTTTGCATTTCATTACAATCAACATCGGTTTCTTGTGTTAAAAGAGGCACTGACGGGTCAGATAACGGCTGAGGACCTTGTTGGAGGTACCTTGGCGGAAAACTTTCCACCACCCCTGAAGCGAGCTGAGCACAGGAAACGGAAAATGCATACGTATCACTGGCAGCATTCGTTGCGGTTCCCCCAAGGCTGACGTGTGAAGCGTCATTGGTGACGCGGCAGCCAGTACTATAATAAGTTGTCCCCTCTGACGCATTTTGCTGGAACAAACATAATGAGTTGTTATGACGCGGGTAACTCGTTGGTGGTTGTGGGGTCTGGTCACTTGATGGCTGATTCCAGAATGAAGCTGGCAGGTTACGCTGCGTCATGGGAACACTCGGTAATCCTAATGGAAACAAAAACATAAAGAAGCATGCACGGGAAAATCGACAGGACAGAGCCGTATAGAACCCGTACGTCCTTACATATCTCGTGTCGTGTACTCGTAATTTAAGCGACCACACCCAAATGCAAGGTATGGCCATACGGCGCCTAACATAAAGTTGCACCACAAGGATGATCGATCTGAAACGGAAATAGATCCGACACATCTCCCTCTTTATCAAAGGAACGGTGAAATCTCGTCAAAACGGACATCGAGAGGCCAATAGCAAGTCTCCTAGACGGACTGTCCTTATTGAGCGGCTCATATTGAAAATACACCTGATGAGGATTAGACCGCAGGTCAAGTGACCGCTTATGCGGCTTAATTGAGGTTTGAATAAAATGGAAAAGGTACCACTATTTATTAATATCCTGGAAAGGTGGTCGCAGTCGCTTAACTGGAGGTGATCTTGCTCACAGCAGATTCCGACTATAAAAATGATTTAATTTCATCGGGAGACTTCCCGTATTGGAAAAGTAGTTGCGTCAGAGGGATTTGCGTACGATACGATTAAATACTTGAAACAAAACTTGGCTACGCATAAGTAGTTTACGCTTGAATAAAGTGATAACGACATCGATTAATGCAAGCACGGACCAAAAGTCCCAAGGTGAGTAACGATATTTACACCAGTTTGATTACTCGTGAAAGACGCGCGCATTCATTTACTAACAGCCTGCATTCGACATTATTTACGACAAGGACTGAAACAGATGTTTATAATATGGGTTTTCAAGGTATTTTGACTCTCCTCTGCAAATCAGCTAGTCCAAGGTTGGCTTTAAACAAGCTACCAGAGACCGAGATACGGTATTCGTCACAAAGATGTTTTGACATATAGACTGATGAGAGAAAACAAAGCCTAAACAAACATTCATTTCTCCAACAGCCGCTGGAGAATTGAAAGATGTGCGATATACAAAGCAAATTTGCGAATAAACTTTGATCGACCTTCATCACTTGAGGAGAAGTTTGTTTTAATGTAGCTAGCGCCCCAGAAGGCAAGTACAGAAATGAAATTAAAAATATATATGGTACAAATATTCAATTAAAATGTACCTTGCAGACGTGATCCATCTACCATTTTTTCCGCGGCATCACCTGGCAAGCAAGAAAGCCCTGAAAAAGTCTGGTTAAAATGCTTGTCGACTTCTATCGAGGCCTCTCCCTGGAAATATACGAAGAAAACACCTCTTGGACTGTAGTGTGTTTTAACAATTTCCGTATCTTGCTCAGCGATACCCGGCGCGGGAACTTTTCCAGCTGTTTGCTCGCCCTGAGCGAATTCTTCGTCTGTGCTATTGGCCGGGCTTGGTCGACCGGATTTCAAGTAATGTTCAGGCCGTTGCATACTGGCATATGGATATTTTTTCGCAGCTGATTAAGTTTCACAGTTTGTGGCAGTAGCTTAAAATAAATGCCCGGAGTTTTGCAAACAAAAATCTTTTGCCTGGTACGTGTGTAAAGCAACTTTTTCTTGTGGGAACTGGTTACGACTCCCGAGCGCCGCGTCATTCGTTTAAGATAGCACGCTTTGCAGTTGTGCGTGCTATTTAAATCATTTATTTTGCCTTTCTTTCTTTGTCTTTTTTTTTTTTTTCAAAAGAAATTAAAATTATCTCTGTTCCGCACCTTCTACCTTCCCCATGTTTCTTGTTTTTTAAAATAATTAATGTTTCGCCCCACAAGTCTGGGCGACGGGAACGCTCATTGCCACGCTTAGGGGTGCAAATATTGCAATTTTTCGTCACACGTAGCTGTTGAAGTCATTGAAATCTGAGCATCAAGATTCAACGCCAGGACTAGCAGAGGGTGGTGTGCCTGTGCTTATGCTGTTCCGGACTGCATGAAACCTGTGACAAAATACTTTTTGAAAGACAGCATACCATGTCAACATCCTCATCGTAAGTAAAATCACCACACGTAAATTCTTGTCTGTTTTGAAGCACCCTCCTTTAAAGGTCACATAAAACCTTAGCCACGCCCAGATTGGTTTCTTTCAGGGGTGTGATTTTGATTTTCCGCATAGCAAAATTGGGGGTGGGGGGTGGGGGGGTGGGGAGGCGAGTGAAACGAATTACTCAAACTGAACACAAATGTTTGAAAAGGCATACGAGCTTAATTCTGTGGAGATGACGACTTGGATTTTTTATTTCGGCAAGTGCTTTCATGATCAGCTGATTACTTTGACGCCGTCACTAGAGAAAGCGCGGCCTCAACGCGTGTCAACAAAAACTGGTTTAATCAACCGCGCTAATATTTATGTCAGAGTATTCTAGCGTTCGTGATACGCTAATGTTCAGTATTGGTTAGGTAGCTTATCCGCCTAAGTCGATTGATAAAATCAGAACCTTCATTCTTGACCAAGTCTAAAAATGTTTTTATTTGCAGTTATTTGGTCCATAGATCGCTTCTTCTTGACTTCAGTAGAGTGTCTGGTCGTCTTGTTTTGAACAAGATCTCTTACCAATTGATCAAGAAAAGCCCGGAAGCAAGGGATCACGGGAATTTTAGGTTAAGCGGGAACCTTCAAAAACGCAAAGGCACCTGTGAAGCCCTTCCCATAACCCCTTGAGCCGCGCCTACCACCAAAAATCCCAGGAAGCCACTTAAACTAACAGTTCGTCGTTTGGATTTGCGGTATATAATAGACCTCTTATTATAACGGCGGCCTATTAATATATTCTTTTATAGGTATGATAATTAGCTTTTCTGACCTTGTTTGCATCTGCAAAATACAAAAGAATTCTTACGTTCAAACGAGACCAAAAAAACTCATTTATATCTATCCGTTTTTTGAAAACCAACCTAACGAAAATTTGCTGTTATTTAAGAGAAAAGGCGTCAAAAGGCAGGTTTTTTGGAGCCGATAAGCTCCAAAATCACACTAACGAAGAAAAAGGAAAGGAGAAAAAGAGAGAGCGAGGAGGAAGAAAGGAGGAGAAGAAAAAAAAGCAATGGCTTCACTCTTACTTTTTATAACGGCTACTTTGGAGATGGTGGCCGGAAAAAAACTGTTGGACGCAAAAGGTCCATTTGGGGGTAACGTTTTCAAAAATCCGGCTAGATATACACAAGTGGGCCTCCATTTTGAAAGAGTTCTATGAGTAACAAGAAAGCTAACACCAGGCTAACACAATTTTAATTTATTGGTAATCTGCGACTAGACAATTCTTGAAAGGACATACAGATCATTTATAACCAATCTCACTCAAAAAAATGTAAAACAGGAAACTAAAGTTACAGAGATACTTTCGAAGCATATCCTTCTTGTCCTTACTTGAGTTAGAGAAATGTTAATATGAACATTATAATTGGAAAACCCAGCGGGAATCAGTCCTTCATTCAGCGGTCTTACCCAACCTTGTTCCCAGGGTCTCTTTGACACTGAGAAGGGAGGCACTGGGAATGAGGTTTTGGTCTCGTCACAATAGGAATATGAGAAATTTATTACATACATAACGTTTGCAAAGTATGCAAGGTACTCATCAGTAACTGAATGTTACTGCTTGTTAAGGGGACGAGGGTGGGCATCGAGCAGAAGAAATAATTTTTCGTTCCGTTCGTCAGCATTTTTTTTCGCGTCTTATTAGCATAACAACCTCCGCCTTCCCCGCCACGAATAGGCACTACTAACTTAAAATGAATACATCTACTTTTTCACTAATAAAGTGGTTAATTATTCTGCCAACACAACGTAAATCTTCCTTTCTTGTCATCATTTGAGATCGAGCTGTCGAGAAAGAGTCAAAGATTAGCGTGACTTCTTACCAATGCATATTTAACATTAAAACATTCTCTTGATAGTTAGCCTTCTTAATTAACAAATTCTAAAATGATTCCCTCAAGTTTTGACATGATAATGACTTGCGCTTCCAGGTAACCTTTTCAAAAGAAACAGTTCTAGGCTACGCTAAGGAATTAAGCCTGCGAAAACATCCGTTTCTCCTCGCTCTCCGCCGCTGGGGACGTTTCGCGAGGAGGAACGTCTGCGACTTAGCGACAGAAATTCCATACTGATGACGTAAAATCTATCCGGAATCCGGTCAGAAGCGCCGATTGGTCGACGGAGTAGTTACATTGTTTTAGCTATTGTTTACGAATGACAGATAAAAGATAAAAGGCCACAAAGGTCAAATGTAAACGCGAAGAATCTCTAACAAAACAGTCAATATTTGTGGAAGTAGTCTGCTCTAGATGAAACATTTGAGTCTTGCTGGAGCTCGTTGGCAGATGAACATAACACTTCACCAAAATCGACCAGAAGACACGCAATATTGGACAAAATTTATATATTTTTTTTTTTTTTTTTTTTTTTTTTTTTTTTTTTAATTTGCTTTACTTAACCCAATAATTACAATATTGAACACTGCTTACACTGCTTACATTATTTACAACATTCATACCATACTTACAATACTGACAATACTTATTGCTTACATTGCTAACAATACTACTGTTTTCAAACATTATTACATTTCGTATGCTTCAAGTACACAGTTGCATCAGAAGAAACTTATTTAAGGATAGTTGGCGTTATTGAGGCAGGATAAGCTACGGATGAAAGACATAGAGAATATCAGGGGGCGTTGGGAATAGCGCCATGGTAGAAACGATAGTTTCTACGTGATGTCGTGTAGGAATGACCATTGTTTGGGCAGAACATTGTTTGCTTCTGCTTGTGCTTGTATGTTGTAAATTGTCTTTAGGTGTTTGAGAAATCCTTGCAATAGAGGTATAGCTTCTTTTGTTTTGCAGAGCCAGATATAGTGCCTGGCAATAAGAAAACAAAAGTTGATCTGGCGTTGAAGTTTAGAAGAGTCTGATCTCAGGCCTAGTGAAACAGTCATGTCTGCAGAGTAACTATCGGGAATAATTTGGCAAAGTTTTAATCGCGTTATGATGCTCTCCCAGAAGAGCGCCGTTTTGGGGCAGGACCAGAAAAGGTGTACGAGTTTTTCTGGTTCTTTTTTACAAAAGGAGCAGTTGGAGTTTTCTTTTACTCTTATCTTAGTTAAGAAAGCGTTTGTTGGTATTCTTCTGTGCAGCAATTTAAATTGAAATTCCCTGAGTTTTATGCTTTTTGTGATTTTATGAGCTAGCTGGTAGGTCGCACCCCACGTTATTTCGTTTTGACCTAAGTTGCAGTCTTGATTCCATTTTTGCTGGCTTGTAGTAGGGGGGGCACTTTTCTTTGTAATTAATTTGTCATACACCAACTTGCTTGCTTTTTGGGCTTTCATTAGTTTTGTCGAAAAGCTTTCGTAACTATTACCTTCGTTTGTGTGGTCACCTTGGTTGAATGTGTTGCATAGCTTTTTAAGAGCAGAAATTATTCCACAGTATGCCAAGGGTTGGACCTTGATGTCGTATTTGTTTAAAAGTTCTGGTGGAGTGAGGAATTTTCCTTCTCTGTTCCTTAAGTGCTTAACTTTTGTGATGCCTTTACGATACCATTCTTTAAAGAAAATAGGGCTGTCGTTAATCCTTACAAGTGAGTTGTACCATATGCCTTGTTCTGAAAGCTGGCTCTCTGATGTTATCCTCTCTTCAAAATTGATTTCTGACCAGATTAGGAGAATTTCCTTTAAGAAACTGTCTTGCGTTTTGAAGATATTAGCTATGTCTATCTTATTAAGGTTGCTTGTGAACGGTAGGGTACACTCAAACTTTTTCAGTTCAAGATCTAGAAAAAGTTTCCATTTACCCTGATTATCTGTATCCAGGTACTTTTTTATCCAAGTGGTTTTTAGCGCTTTATTGAAAGATAGTATGTCAATCATTTTGAGGCCACCTGCTGGGTAATTGTTAATCATAATATCTCGCTTTATTTTATCGCCCTTTCCGTTCCAAAGGAACAAGTAAAAGAGCTTGTTAATCTCGCTAATTATTTTTTTGTTTGTGCACAAGGGTGCCAAGACGTACACAATTTGAGAAGCTACTAAGCTTTTCAGAACAGTGATCTTCCCACTTAAGGTTAATCTACGGTATTTCCAGTTGCTTAGAATATTGTTAATTTTTTCCAGTTTTTCCTTATAATTTAGAAGTACAGTGTTTTCAGGGTCTGTCGTAAACCAAACGCCTAAAGATTTTACTTTGTTTGTTTGCCATCTGAAATTTCTTTCTGGAAGAAGAATTTCTGTTTTTCCACTATATGTTCCGATCCAAATTGCTTCTGTTTTTTTACTGTTGAGTTTGAGACCCGAGGCTTCTCCAAAATCGTCAAGTGTGTTGAGAGCAGCTGAGAGCGACGTTTGTGAACCATTCAATATTAAGGTTGTATCGTCTGCGTATTGACTTATTTTAATTTCCTCTTGGTTAACGTGTATTCCTCTGATATTGCTGTTTCTTTTAAAAGCCTTGGCTAAGACTTCGACTGAAAGAACAAATAGATATGGAGACAACGGGCACCCCTGCCTGACCCCTCTTTCAATTTTAAAGAAATTGCTTGTCCAGCCGTTGTTTAAGAAGCAGCTCTCTATGTTGCTGTAAAGGCATTTGACCCAGTTTACAACACTTGGGCCGAAACCGAAGTATTGAAGAGAATTTATGATAAAAGGCCATTCAATCGTGTCAAACGCCTTTTCGAAATCAAGAAATAATAATAGCCCTGGGATATTTTTTTCTTTGGTAAAACGAATAACATAGTCTATTAATCGTATGTTCTCGCCAATAAACCTGCCTTTCATAAAGCCAGTTTGATCACAGCTGATGAGATCGGGAAGAACCTTTTTCAGCCTGTTAGCTACAGCCTTTGCTGCAATTTTGTAGTCGCAGTTGAGAAGAGTAAGCGGTCTCCAGTTTTTAATGAAATACGGCTCAGCGTCTTTCTTGGGAATGAGTTTGATTACTCCTCTTCTTTGTGTGATGGAAAGCTGACTCGTTTCGTGCGCATAATTAAGAGCATTAATCAATAAGTTTGATATGTTTGTCCAAAATACTCTATAAAATTCTGAAGGTAGCCCATCAGATCCAGGGGTTTTTCCCTGTTCCATGGTTTTCAGGGCTGCAAGGCATTCCCTTTCAGTTAGCAGGCCTTCACAGTTGTTCCGTTGTTCGTCATTCAGGACGGTGTCGTTTTCGTGTTTAAAAAAATCATATGTGTCAATTAAATTGTGTATATTTCTGTTGGATGTATATAGATTCATAAAAAAAGATTCCCCTTCTGCTAATATTTCCTGATCCGAAGTAATAAAGTTATTTTCGTCCACTTTAAGTTGGCTTATAATGCCTTGCTTATAGTGTCTCTTTTCTAGGTTGAGGAAATATTTCGTATTTTTTTCTCCTTCATTATGCCATTTAATTTTAGCTCTCAATATGGAACCTTTCGTACGAGTCTCAATAATTCTTTCTAACTCACTCTTTAGATCATTCAGTTGTTCTGCAAGTTCAGAATTTTCTGTTACGCTAGAGTCTCCGTTCTCCATTTTCGATTCTAGTTTGGAAATTGCATGCTCTAGTTCTGCCTCACGGCCCTTTGTTTTCTTAGTTTTATTCATTGCGTATTTGAGCGATTTTTCCCGTATTTTAAGCTTAATCATGTCCCACAATAGAGCAGAGTTTACCATGTCATCATTTTCATATTCGTCTTGAACTTCCTTAATCGTTGTCTTAATAAGATTAACATAAGCAGTTTCGGTTAAAAGAGAGGTATTTAATTTCCAAAGGCCGGGTCCTCTGCTATTTGCATGAAGAGACAGATCTAAAGTAATCATGGAATGGTCTGTTTTATATCCTGGCACTATATCGGTGTTAGTGACGTCCCCAATAACGCTTTGGCTTATTAAAAAGAAATCAAGTCTACAGTAAACCTTAGGTTGTCGTTGTCTCCAAGTGTACCTTTTGTCATCTGGATTGTGAATTCTCCAGACATCGAGAAGATCTAGGTTCTCTGAAATTTCTTGAACGGTCTTCAAGCTATTTTGGTGAGTTTTGGCAATGCCACCTTTTTTGTCATTTTCGATGTTAAGAACAAGGTTGAAGTCACCGCCAATTATTATGTCTTCACAATTAAAATTTAAAAGATGATCGTAAAAGTTTTGAAAGAATGAAGGTTTATCCTCGTTGGGAGCATAGATGTTAGCGAGGGTCAAAAGCTTTTCGTTAGCTTTTAAGTCACAGATAATAAATCTCCCTGCAGGGTCGGTGTAAAGTCTTTGGAGCTGAAGGTTAAAATTATTGTTAAAAAGAATACATACCCCTGCTTTGTTGCTTTCAAAAGAGGTGAAGTAAGCTTGATAGCCCCATTCTGCTTTCCACAAGTGATTTGTTTTTTCTATACAGTGTACTTCTTGGAGCATGCATATTGATGGCCTTTTGGCGCGAAGCCAATTAAATACTTCTCTTCTTTTAGCGTCATCCCTAAGTCCCCTGACATTCAATGAAGTTATTTTCAAAGTCACGATTTGTTCAAGTCTTTTGTAATAAACGTTGTCTCGACGGGAAAAAAACATGTGCGCCTCAATAAAGGATTTGCATTCTTTCTATTAGGTGTAAAATGATTGATGCAAAAGGTACTCGATATTTTAAACAAATAATGAAGACTAAAACGTGCATATAATATTAGACTGAAGCAAATGATCACAAAAGGTAAATTAAACAAAATAACACTTTGAATAAATAAAAAAGAGTAGCGCAAAAACAAAGAACAGAGCATAGACAAATTTGTAGTTAGTAAAATTAAATTACTTTGGCAGCGAGAAATTTGAATGGTTGATAAGACGTCCCTCTCCAGACTTAACGTAGATTATTTTGCCTGTTCAGTTTATAATTGATCTAAGTCCTCTTCGGAAAAAATTCTAACAGGGGAGCCATAGGGTGATGTCTTAACAAAAATCTTACCATCCAAAGACCAAACACTGAGTAGAGTACCCTCTTGTCTTCTCTTGTTCGCTTCTTTCATGATTCTACGCCTATAAGCCGTGAGGTTCTCGTTTATAAAAATACGTTGTCGTTCCTGTGCATTTGAAGGGTAGCTGGGAAATAGATCTTTGATTTTGACATCCTTTAGTTTGGTGCGTTCTTTGTAAAGTTTCGATTTCACTTTATGATTGCAAAATTTCACTATAATGGATTTGCCCCGATTCAGCTTGTGTGAAATCTCTATTTCTTCAGGCTCTATGGTGATATTTAGGGCTTCAGCAACCTTGATGACCGCGGCCTCCGTACTGGGATACGCATCTTCTGGAATTCCATGGATTTCCAGCGAGTTCTTTCGAGTGTATTGTTCCAAATCATCATGGTGTTCCCACAGTCGATCGGATTCTTCTTTTTGCTTTCCTAGATTCTCCTTTGTTGTTTTAAGCTCGTTCCTTGTTGAGGCTAGCATGTGTTTTAATTCTTTGTATTCGTCCTTGGTCTTTTGCAAGGACTCTTTCAAATCTTTAAGCTCCTTCTCGTAGAAGTTGGCAGATTCTTTTAATTCTTCGATTTCCTTCTTCAGCGTTCGATTTTCGCTAAGAACTGCAGCTATTTGGATTTGTATGTCGACCAGTAGAGCCTTGATTTCAAGAAGGCTAGGCTCTTCTTGTTCCTTGCCCGCTTCAATCGGTTCTTCAACATCAATGTTTTCCTCGGCCGCCATGTTGGATTTCTTCGGATTTCTTGGTTCGTCTTCGGTTGAGCCACGATCACCTCTTTTATTCTTTCTGGGAGGCATTTACATTGAAGAAGGTAGATTACATCGTCAGGGAGCCAGATAGTGTATTTTCATAGGAGTAGGTGCCAGAGAGGGGTCATCTTTGGCAATGTTAGGCAGACACGATGAATACACGTCCGACCGCTGCGATTTCCCGCCAAAAGTCCAAAATTTATATTTGGAACCTCATGACTACCGGATTCATTTTTTAAACATTGATTTGCGTCATCAGTATGGAATTTATGTCGCTGAGTCGCAGACGTTCCTCCTCGCGAAACGTCCCCCAGCGGCGAAGAGCGAGGAGAAACAGATGCTTTCGCAGGCTATAAGGAATTAAGCAGTTTTCTTTTAGAAACGATAAGGAAACTGAAGTCGAAATGCGTCCCGCGATTGTTACAGGGACTGTTACTAGGGACGCACCGGAATGGCCAATTTTTCCCCCTGTCCCTGGTTATAGTCCCAGAAGTCTTTGCGCAAGTAAACTCGGCCCAGTTTCCTTCTCGTTTCTAAAATGGCGAAATGGCTGATTTTGAAGCTACGCGTGAGACTGAGTCGGTGTTGAGTCGAATTGTATTATGGGACTGTTTGGGGGAAGCCAGCGGTCTTCTTAAGTAATACGACTACATTTTATCCCCCAACACAGTCCCATAGCAAGGCAGGAAAAAACCCAGGTCCGATTGCCCAGGGCAACTGAGTAAATTTTGACCTTGGGCAAGTAAAAATATACGTCGGTTTGGTGGCCCAATGGGCAACTGAAATTAGCCTCAGTAGTCCTTATGTGAGTCTGTCTCAAAGTTTCAGCTTGGTAAATGATATCCATACTGAAGACTCAAATTGAAGACTGCAAGATGAGTGACACGATTAATTGAAAGCACGAATTATTTTAAAATCCAAGTGCACGTTTGCTTGCTCCTGTTACCCCTCCATCCACCATATTCGTCAAATCCAGTATTTACCCCGTATCTGGCTCAGCACTTAAGTACTAGTTAACTTACACAATTTGCGATAAACTAAAACTTATTAAAGACATTGACTTACAACAATAGGTAATGAGCCATTGTGTTCCCTTTGCGCAAGTAATATTTCGATGGGGTATGCGAAAAATGAAATTTACTTGCCCACTGGGCAGCAGGATTTCAATTTTTTTTTCTGCCCTGCATAGTGCAATTCTAAAGAATCCAAACTCAGTCTCGGGTACAATTTTGAATTTTACAATAACTGGGCGATTTTTCGCGCTCTGTGTGGTCGAGAGCTATGTTTGATAGGAGAACAGACCATGGAAATGACGTAATGGTGACGCAATTTGGTTTTCTCCTTCTCGCACGCGCAATTTTCCGAGAAACTTCTTGGAAAATTAACATCAAACCTGTCAATGTTATCATGTAAAATACAAATCGACAACAATTTTTCATGGGCTGCACTCCTATCAACCAAAGAAATGACGTCAACATTTTCAAAACTTTACAGTAAAACCACTCGCCTACGGCTCGTGCTTCCACTGCAAAGGTTTGAACACATTGACGTCACTTCTATGATCAATAAGAGTACAGACCATGAAAAATTTGTTGTCGATTTGTTATGACCAATACCTTCCTGGTTCGCTCCTTGAGTTGTTCAAAATTTCTCATGATTACCGTAGAGAATAATGCCTGCCCTCACATTATAGCCACCAGCTGCGATAGATCGACGCGGATCGGATGATTCCGATTTTCGAGCCTGTGATCCTGGCCTCATTTCAACAAAGCCGTGGTCGTCAGTCTTTTGAGCCTTCGTTAAACAGTGGAACCCAGCTGATTTGCAGCTTATGCCACGTTTCTTGACACAGTAGACAACCAAAGACACAAACATTATAGATACAACTACAAGAAGTATTACCGTCACCACAAGTTGCCACGAAAATGTCAAATTCTGGCCATCTGTTGTTGGTTTACCGTTCGGCGACCCGCCTAAGGTTTGGGATTTGTTTAATGGAGGGTCCGAGTTAGATTTCTCCGTGGAAAACTGCAAAACAGTGCTGCTTGCAGTAGCTTCTGCCAAACCGCCATCACCAAAAACAGTTTGGATCACTTCTTCATTGAAATCAGTCGGAAGGGAACTTGTATGGACAGGAATTTCCTTCGACTTTTGGATCTTCGTTGTGGCTTTCACAGTTGTTGATGCTAATGTACCAGTTGAATCAACTGAAGCGGTCATTCCTATTGAAAATTTAGCTTGATTTCTCGTAAATATCGGAATACGATGTGGTTGTGGGACACTCGAACGAGGTTGGACGTTAGTGTCCGTAGTGGGGTTGATCGCAAAGCACAAGGACTTGAAAAAGCGCGCTGCTTCGTGTTGCAACTCGCGTGTCGTATTTTCTGAACTGTTATTGGCATAGTTGGTTGATGTCCCATAGCACGTTAAAGGTCCCACGATGAAATCCGACTGAGAAGCTGATTCCAAAAACTCAACCAAGGTGATTGGCAGGGCGGACTTGTCAGTGACGTAACCTTTCAAAAAGCACAAGCGGAACAACGTCATTGGATTTTATAGGACAACCAAGAAGAGAAGATTTTCAGCTCATAAAAAATGACGATAAGTACATCAGTTGTTTGAGTGCCATGAATTAATTCTCATTGTAGTGGGGTTGTGTAACTATGAAACGGGCCGGCCTTAATACATGCAGCGGCTGCAGCACAATTTAACCTTGCACAGCAATGCCATATTAAGCGCTATCAGGAGAAAGGTTTACCTAATTAAGAGGTTAAGCTACATGTTTACGTCAAACGGCAAACGCGAATTTGTACCACGTGACCAAGTTTCCCCTTTACTTGTCATTTATTGTTCATTATTTCTACACATAAATTAGAAGCTTCAAGAAATTTTTTATCCATAAGAATTGTTTTGAGCTTGTTTTGTCTGCTCATTTTCTGTTTTGAGAAATTTTCAACTTGGATCTGACGTTTGCCGTTTGCCGTATACGTGAAATTTAAACTCTCTAATACCACCCGCTTTTTGCTGCTTGTACTAGTAATTGAACAAGGCCCCCTTCTGCTTCAGCCTTTCAATTCTGCCTATGCGTTGTCCTTTTTGTTCCCCTTTCACGAATTAAAACTCAAATATAACAAAATAAGAAAGGTTTCATACCTCCATATTCTCTCCAGGTTTCGTCTCCAATATCGCAGTAACAAGACATTTCGGGAAGTGTGCATGTTCCGTTTACTCTACACGAGCAGTTGTTGTTGCCTGAAGACGGGTCTGGCCAGTTTTCAGGCGCTATATACGACTTTATTCCTTTCAACTTAACCTGATATGGGCCTATTGCTGACTGCAGCAATTTGGAACCAAAACACTTGAAGCCAACATACTGAAGGCATCGCTCGCTCCCGTTGATCAAAGCTCTGATCTCCTTCATCGGCGATGGGTACCTCACCGAATGAAAATAGCCTATTTCTGCAAAGAACATTTTCGTTGCATTCACCCTCTGAAGACCAATTTTGTTATGCCCGACAATTGTAACGGCATTTCCTTGTTGCGTAACATTACACAGGACCGTAATTGGTTTCAAGGGACCTTCAGTGTCTAAATCCACTGTACAGTTGGCGTCACCAGATAGACCAAGATCTTTGTAGTCCTGGCAGGTCCTTCGATAAATGGGTTTTTCGCAAAAGCGCCCTCTGTAAAACGTGCTTTGACAGTCACAGTTAAAACCATCAGACCGTGCTTCGATGCATTTACCACGATGTAAGCAGGGATTAGGGAAACAAGGGCTTGAAAGGTTGCAGAAGTTCTGCAGCGCACCGGACTTGCTTGTCGGGCTTATTTTAGTGAAAACAATTTTTTCGCCGTCGACACTTAAACCATAAATACAACCGATGAAGGATGGCATAGTTGCCTTTCGAGCGTAGCCAATGAACATAGTCAGGTCCTCTTCTTCGTTAACAGATTGATTCAGGCTCGGATTAAAATGCACCAACGGCACTTCGTTATCAACAGCTAGCTTTATCAATGTCTCATTCACAACAACTGACAGATCGTGCCAATAACCGTCATTCAATTGCTTTTTAGAGTAAAGCGGTTGTACAATACCGCCAGGAGACGTCCTCACTTTAAGAAATACCCTTCCTTTAACCATCAAAACACGGACAAAAGAAAATCGCCCAAGTTCATTACCCTTCGATACTAAAATCTGGTTTGCCAAATACGTGCGAAAGTGGAACCGTACGTTCAGGTTGATTCTACCCGACGAGGCGAACTTGAGATATGCTTCCGGGTATCCAAAGCTTAGTGTCTTCAATTCCAGACGTCTGCACCTGGATCGCGAGGCAAGGATTTTGGGGGAGCCGTGCATTGTATACCTCCTTAAGAGCTTCCTGTTTTTGTTTTCTCTGGGAAAAATTCTTCTGTCGCTGTAGCTTACAGCTTCAATGCAGCCCTTGAAGTGTGGCGAAGGCTTATACTCTCGCAGATTGTTGGCCATGCCTGTGGTTAGTCCTGCGATATACATCAAGCCCTCTATATCCAACCTGGTGTGTTTACTTTTCAGCTTAAGCAAATAATTCTTTTTATCAATCCTTACTTTTAATTTACGTCCATCGAGAGTTACCAATGCCCTGTACCAAGTATTATCAGCAAGGTTGTCTATCCACAGATCCCCTACTTGGGAAGGATTGTTGTCACCAAGGTTTACTGTAACTCTGTAGGAGAAAGGCAAAACACCACAGGATTACCAATGTAGTAAAAAGCATAAAGTGTAATAGACGCCCTCTCTCAAGTAACGCCTCTTGTCTAATAAACACCCATTAGGTAACGCCTTTAAGTTAGACGCCTCTCTCTAATAAACATCCCCTCTCGAATAAACGCCCCCTGTGACAATTTCTCAAAATACTAGGAAACAGTGATAGTAGATCATTCAAGTTGTTCAGTTTCTTGCTCAATGTCTATCAATGTATGGACTGGATAGCCTGCTTTTTGTAAAGCGTAGTGATACAAGAGTCCAGTTTCGAATTCGCCGCGGCCGCTGAACAGAAGCACTAATCAGTAAAGAGTTAGGACAGTCTTACTATGTAACTATGTAAGCACCCAGCTGTGTTGTATATTTTTTGACCACAGTTAGAGCCCCGATTCTGACTTTTTTGTCTCATTACAATGCTTCAAAGTGTCTTTTCCAACAAATCCCAGCCTCTCCCAGGTCTTCAGTTAGATCTGACCATCAAGAAAAGTCGGGGATGCCCACCTCCTCCCCCCCCCCCCCCCTTCCCCACAAAAAACACACACAAACTATTTAAAAAACAAAACATACGGTTGTCATTAAGAGCCGGGGGCCGGAGATTTTCCCCGGCTACTAAGAAAGTGGCCCCCAGCTACTTTTATGGGAAAATAGAAGAAAAATAGAACCAAAAGAAATCCTTAGCGGTTTGATTCCCTGCCTACTTGTTGTATTTAGGGGGCAACTTGAAATCTTAGTGACAACCCTGAAAACACAACAAAAAAAGAGCAAGCAACCTTCCTTTACTCAAGGTAAACTATCTTTATCTCTTCAAGGTATTAGCAAAGGTACTTTGTTCAGTTTTGTTCATTGAACGTTTTAGTATTAGTAGTACAAAATTATTTTAGCACCAAGGTTAACGACATTATTTCACGCGGTATTGTCACACTTAAAGACCACAAAAAATTTATGACCAAAATGCTTTTAAAAAGCTTCATAAATGCAAGGTAATGAAAATTCTGGTTTACACTCAATTTCTGATAATGACTGAAAATTCAAAAGCACTAGGATTGAGGTTCCTCGTATATAGCGAAAGAAAGAACATAACCGCGCCTTTAGAAACATAAACATTAATGTGTAAAATCAGGATAAAAAGAAAGAATAGGATCCTAGTTTGCTCAATCAATGAAATGACTACGCGTGACTGCTAAACCGAGCACAGATGGTGCTCTTTACAGCTCTGTGAAATAACCTGTTATTAAGTCGAAAATTGGGTACAAATATGAACTTTGAGCTCTAGCGGGGGCAGACCACTTAATGCAAAAAACCACATGGTCAAGAAACAAGTTCAAAACGTGTTAGTTGTTCACATCACATCACTGCTATTTGATCATGTTTTTTTTTTTACTTCAAATTTTGAGCATTTTTAACACTTTTTGTCTGTTTTTGAACATCCCGCGAGTCTACTGTTAACTAATTTCGGTGTACGTCTACGGTTACCGACCGCCATCGTTGTTTTGTCAAACCTTTCATTAAAATAAACATTGTTAATTAAACATTTCATACCTTAACTTTCCGTGTACAAGATTTATCATTACAAAATCGCTCTTTTCCTCCCAACCGCCCATGTAAATCAACATTCCATTTGGGAGCACAGTCATGAAGTGAATGTTGATGATGTGTTTCACCATTATCCTTGGCCTATGCGCAAACCAAGGCATCGTGTTCAAGTCAAATGAAACAAAATCGTCACCATAAAATGCAATGTGTTGACTATAGACCTTAAAAGCAACGCTCGCGAGGCACAGAAGGATGAAAACCTTACACAAACGCTTCATATTTTCCGACGTTCCACTGTGGCCTACAACTGTGCTCAGTTTTCATGTGGGAAATGAAATGGAAGTTCAAATTTGATTGACAGGCGTAAAGGAGCTAGTTGACATCGGGCGCTTAGGGTTTAAAGCTTAGAGTCTGTAGGAGATAACTACACGACAGGTGTTTTATCAGAGTTAGGCGAGTAGGCTAGTTTTCTGCTTTGATTTTTTTCTTCGCGAACGTTTTCCTAACAACGCGCAGTGACGGCGGAGCCATTTTATTTACATGGTTGAATCGCTAGCGGGTGCTGGGTCAGGGTGGGGTTTTCTGGCAATGGAGCCGTGAAAGAAGATTGGGTACAAGTCAACTTTAGGGTTGTGTGACTATACTGCACCTTCAGGCTACCTGTCACACTTCTCGCCTTTTTGGGTCGTCACGCAGTATATATAGTAATTAGGTGATTGAATTGCTAAGGAAGCCATCTGGTGTCCTAGCAATGGTCAGTACAGTAATTTACGGTGGCCCAGAAGGGTCCCACATGCAAATTAAAAATGTTGCTGCAAATTGAAAATATTACATGCAAATTAAAAATTGTACATGCAAACTAAAAATATTACCTGCAAATTAAATATAGTACATGCAAACTAAAAATATTTCCTGCAAATTTAATATAGTACATGCAAACTAAAAATTGTGCTGCAAATTGAAAATAGAAAACACATCGATGCAAATTAAAAATGAAAAGTCCTCCGCGCGCAGTATGAGTTATGAGGACCTGGTCCGAGCTGTGCGACCTGGCCTTACACAGCCGTCGGTCCTTTAATATTTTTAGTTTGCATGTCCTATTTTTAAGTTGCAGCAACATTTTTAATTTGCAGGTAAAATTTTTAGTTTGCAGCAACATTTTTAATTTGCATGTGTGACCCTTCTGGGCCACCGTAGTAATTTACCCATTCAATTTTCTCTTTAAACCAATATTAACCTGCTCTCTGTAATTGCACGCTGTGTGTTTTGGTCGGTGTTCAAATAACCTGGAAGATGATCTACCCAATAGCAGTTGTCGAAATCCTTTCTTTAGTTCTTCTTTAAGGAGAAATGAAAATGAAAATCATAGTCTTTTTTGAATCTTGCTATGCGAAATGAAATGTAATGACCTGCTGTATGTTAGTCATTGACCACTTGATCCAGGCAAATTAAAATATTGCTTTAACACGTTTGCCTCAACTGTTTATAAACGATTAGCGATCGAAAATGACTAACAGGACCTGGCCATTCCACAATCAGTTAAGTATTTAGTCAACATAAAGGGGAGACCAGCAACCTCTCATGACGTGCGGTACGATTCCACTCCGGTTCTTTAAGCTCGTTGAGATTCCACATAAACAGGGAAACTTTTAACGAAAAAAATGGCAACGATTTCAAATATACGTACTGTGAAAAACAATTAACGAAAACCTTTTTCATTTTTTCCCAAGAACGCACATTTGAGAGCAGAAAAGTGGATGTGAAACATCTATTGTTTTGAGTCATTTCTTTCGCGAATTCACGCCGGGTACGGTCCTGCGTGTGTTTGGTTACTGTAATTGCGTAAAACGTTTCTGCTGTGATGCTTTAGTGCAAAAAGAAGTGGAAACATTGTTGCAAATTTTGCAAAGGAGAAATACTTGATGCACCTGATGTGATTTTGAAGCCAGAATTGCTTTACGCGACGATTTTGTTTAATTTCACCGAGGCCATTTGGTACCCGTTTCCCTTTATTCAAATCGACCAATCAGCGACCCCCGGAAGTTAACAACATATCGCATGGTAGCTTTTGAAAGAAAAAGTTGACTGAGATGAATGAAAAGCATTCAAACCGTGTTATTATGGATCATTAATTTATGAATAATTTTCTGATCAAGGCATGGGAACGGTCGACTGCCGGCAATATTAGGATCATTTCGAGCAAATATGGCGAGGAAAAACTATTTAGTATGGACATGTTTTGTATGGTGTATTTTGATTGGTTTGTTCGACCTGCGAATTGACGGTAAGGATTCTTCAATAAAACTGGGCACGTGTGTTAACGAAGAAAGTGAAGATGGCTTTTGCGACAGTAATGATGAAAACAAGTATCTTGAAAATAACGAAAATTTGCATGCGGAAGAAACTAAGGGATCAACATTACAGGAACAAGAAGAAATAACGACTTTTATCGAGAATTCTGAGGTCAACATATCTGAAAGTGAAGTTAATCAATCATTATTGGGAAGCGAAGATAAACAAACAGACATCGCTGATAATTCAACCGATGATTTGCTCGGACTACGTATTCCGGTTGTTGAGGGAGTTGAGGTAAGTACTAAATCAGAATTTTATGTAATTACTTCTTCTAGACGAAAAATTTTGTTATTCAAGTAGCTAAGCTACGTACATTATCCATGCAACCTATTTAACACGGACATCCCCTTTACACGGAGTCTTCAGACGACATATATATAAACATGTGCAGTGCATGTATGACCACTGTTATGACATTTTCGTAAAATTATAATTACAGTAATGAAGATAATGATGTCATCGTGTCCTCAGAACTGTATTTAAGCCGCATTTTTTTCCTATCTTTAAACAGGTTGGTCATGTTCAAGAAGTTGAAATTCTTCCGGGGGTCAAACGGCAGATGAAAACACTGAGCATGCGTCCACTGGTATTCGGTAAGATGGAAAAACAAGAAGTGACGTACTTGAATTTTACAAAAGTAAACCGAAGTTAATACTCTGGTAATTAACACATTAAAGCACGATATTCTTCGCTCTATTTTCAATACATTTTCGGGGATCACTTCCTTTATTGTTGTGACCTTCATGGAATGTTTAAAAAAACGAGTAGCATTGTTGAAAGTTAAGCAGGAGAATTTTTGGACTTTATAAAACACGGTTTTTGCCAAATAAACAGGTTCAAAAATGTCCCTGAAGTATTATTTCCCATAGAATTGTAAAATCCAGTGTACACCGGTCTATTTCTCTTTTTAAAATGTGTTAATTGGAAACTGTCAAACAAAGGCAGCGTTCTCAAGAGCAGTTGTACAAATGAATTCTGAAACTGAAGTTCCGAAGGTCTACTTGCCTTTAAATACGATGCCACAACCCAAAAGAAATTTCAGAAGTTAATAATCGTCAAACAGGGAAAAAATCGAACGAGGAGACTGACACTAAGTAAAGCTAACTGCACAAACACATAAAGGACAGTGATAACTTTTACGGAATCTCCAATTGGTAAGAATTGTTTGTGACTCATTTCGCTGACTCTTTCTTGGCTCGTAAAACAATAGTACCTTGAAATAAACTGGTTGTGGTGTTTTCTCGACTAAAAATCTTTATTTTTTATTGTAAATAAGCCCTGACCGGACCATTGCTTTATTAGTTCGTTTAAGGCTGAACATCTTTTTGGCTTCTGCAGATATTTTGATGAATTTTTGACTTTATCATTTATTTGCAAATTAGAATAACCATTTTATGATAAAATTTAATGTTCATTACTATTCTTCAATGGTTATCAACCTAATCAGCATTCCATTGTTTCAGTCATTCAACCTCAAACAATTTCCCCCGAGGCTTAATTCAAATCCTTCTTATCCTCTGACTTTTCAGATGAATTTTAGCACGTAAGAAATAAGGTCAGTGATTCAACCCTTGCATTCAACAGGACAATATACTGACTATTTATCAGTTGTTGAAGTGTTCTAATCAGTAAGTTTTTAAGAAGAAATTAGACGCTGGGCACGTTTAGTGGTTAAGGTTACAGAAAATTCGATTATCCAATTAAACTATTTTCGAGGAGGACGGTGCGTGGACAACTACAAGTAACATCCTAGAGTTCTCTGAGGCAGTCCCTGCTGCAAAAATTAACTTTTATTTCTTATTCTCCAGAGATTCCTGATTTTCTCGATGCTGACGAATGTGAACTTATCATAGCACTTGCTGAGAATAAAAGGCTTAGAGATAATCCTAAAAGAACGGATAGTAGAGGAATCTTATATGAGGATCCTGTTAACACTTTCAAGTTGTGGGACTTAAATGGAGATAATTACATTGACACAGAAGAGGTTAGTGGAACTGTACACCCTCTTAAATCAAAAATTATCTTCGTAAGTGTATACTGTTGCTTGTTGAATCCACTGCAATCATCAGTCGTTTCCAAGAACAAGTTTTCCCATTTCACTTTTTCTGTCTCTTTGCCGGACCTATAGATCGTCAGAGATTTGTGCAGAAACATCCCTACCAACCAAGAGTGGTATTTGAGTAAATAGTTTGCAATATGAGGCGGGCTGCTCCTCCTTGAACACACTTCCATGAGCTCGAAGTTTATATATATTTCTTCAGGCCCGAAATTGGGAAGATGGGATGGGAGGGGAGTTAGTTTGTACTTTTGCAAGGAAAAGAGAGACTGTTTCATGCTCCACCTACTTATGAAACACTTTCAGTGAATGCGCACACTCCGTTGCACATATATATTTTTTCAATTACAGATCGTTCTGATTCCTGGAAAAATGGATCTCAAGTTTACGGAGATAAACGCCACTGAAATGTATGTCGTCAACTTAAAATCCCACTTTTCACTCTTTCGGTCTCTATTCACACTCGATTATGCCCAGAATGCGGCTTATTGGATACCTACTAGACTGTACTGTAATAGCCGACGTCTAAAGTTGCTAATGAAAATTATTATGGCTTTAATCAAAGCTGTAATGTTGGTGAGCAACTCATATTTTCACTAAGTACATGCAGTTTCTGTAAAATACGTGAATATACTAGTCGAGGGTTTTGCCTTCCCGCGTCACTGGTTTATTGTATTTTACACTGAGAGGCTTTTCTTTGATTTTAAATTGACAGGAGGAAGTCATTAGAAATGGATAAAGATGACAACGGTTTGTAAACTTTTCCTGTTTCATAACATTGTCTTTGTGTCATAACTGGTCACATTTTATCCCGGTTTCCAAAGCATAAAACGATTTTGAATATTTCTATCTGCACCCCGGACAGGATGCTAGTCCACCCTTGGGTTACCCCCAACGTTAAATTGGCGATACTTATTTACACACGGGGGTGGTGCGAGGCACCGTGAGAGTAACGTGTCTCACCCACCCTACCCTACCCTATCAAGGGCTGAACACGGAGACTCTCGATTTGAACTCCAAACCGCTAGCCATTAGGGACGGACCATTAGAAAAGTTATGGGGGGGGGGGGGGGGAATTTTCGAACCGCGGGAATTTTTTTTCGTTATCAAATTTCTTTGTATGAATTTTTTTTAGGCCGTAGCATGAATATTTTTTAGGGTTAATCGGCGTGCATGAATTTTTTTCATTTAATTCTCCCTTGCGCGAATATTTTTTTTTTGTACTTCGCCCACCGCGGCCCCCCCCTCCCATAAGTTTTCTAATGGTCCGTCCCTTAGGTCATCTCGCCTCTCATTCGTTCACCTCGAGTCTGATTCATCATATTTTATCGTCACCATCAATATCATGATCACTAATTCATCATTATTTTTATGATTGGGTAACCAAATCTTGCTTGGATATTTTTTTTTAAAATCAGGGAAAATTGACTTGACTGAGTTCAAGAGCATAGAACTTGAGAGGATGCAAGAATACATAGCGGCTCTTTTGAATGATTCTTCATTAAGGCGAATAGCCAGCAGCAAGATTTCATGGTTATGGCACGATGAAGATGAACTGCTAAGATATCAGCCGGAATTACTTGACGGATTTCACGAACGGTACGTGCACACTACAACAGGCACCTTGAAGTGCTCCCTTCCATTCGTAATTCCTTTTCTTTGACCCTATTAAAGGCGGACACCCAGTCCCTAGGATGGATTCTTTGGTGTCCGTCCAACCGGGGCGTCCAACTTCAACAGAGTTGACTGTACGCCTGTATTTGACATTATTAGGGTTTGTATAAAGAGATTGCTTTGTGTTAAACTTGCTCCCACTTAGTTTCTAATGGTAAATTCCATTTTCCTTCTAGCCTACAAGCAATTACCAAGATACCAAAGGAGATATTACAAGAAAGTGAACCAATGCAGGCAAGAATATGACTTTACTAAGCGTACTTCAGAGATACCAATTAAAATTTCTTCACTATATTTATCCCAGTCTTAACTTATGTTCTGGTTTGGAGTCAGCCCTCGCAAGGTGATTTCGAGGGGTTCGGAGACACCTAAGACCTCCCAAGAAATAAACGGCAGGCTAAAGAGTTTTTTTAATTACCCACGAGCGTTTAATATGTTCCTTTATTTACCTGTGATCATCTGATTCCAAAAACGAAAACAATACTGTCTGACAGATAATTCTAAATTAAATAAATTTAATTTTAGGTGTCACAATACGAAGAAGGTAGTTATCAATATTGTCAGCAAGACAGCGAGCCTACAATTAAAGGAGTCCCGTGCTGTCTCTATGGCGACATGGATCAGTGCAGAATATGCAGGTATCTCATTAATCTTAAAAAAGAATATTTCTATAAATGACAGGAAAATAAATCAGTCATTTTATGATATAATAAAGTGATTAATACAAACTATAACCCTAATTTATTTTCATTAAAATCAATCATAAAAAAAATATAAAAAAATATATAAATATTTTTTTCTTTATAATGACTAAAATTAATGTCTCTTTATATTTTTTTGGAAGGTTTATAACAATAACATATTTTTTAACTGATGTTGACGATGGAGGGGAAGTTGTTGTACCACTTGCCAACAACAAGTTTGAGGTATTTTCCTCCTAGTTTTGTGTATACGGACCGATATGCATTTCAAATATGTTGAAAGCTTTATTTCACGTGTACATCGTGAAACTAAACTTGGTTTTTATGAGTGGTGTTCACTTTATGTGTCGCTAGTAATTTCGTGATTGCCATGGTTTTTCGTTTCTATTTTAAGAATTGTTTAAAAACTTACCTTTTTAAAATGGCTTTTAACTTAGAACTATTTTTTTTCTCTACATCTTAACCTTTAAACTTGTTAATTGTCTATACTTAGTTATACTGTTATACTTTTGTATGATATACTTTTTATGTTTTTATATTTTGTATCACTTTTCATATTTTTGTAAATAGTGATGATGGCGCTATATAATGTATTATTGTTATTAGTATTATTATTATTATTGTTATTATTATTATTATTATTATTATTATTATTATTATTATTATTATGCGATTTTTGACCCACTTTCATGACCGATCCGAGAAGTAATCTAAATGCAATATTGACTTGCACCTAAACGATTTCTCTTGCTTTGTCCCGGCTACACGTATTTACTCCTAGTTTCCATAGGTTCTCAGTTTTGCCCACCCTGTTGTGCCAGACTAAAGTAATAACTTTTGAGTTTGGTTCTACTTTATTCAGTAGGACGATCTCTATTCTACATCAATAAGAACCTTTTCTTATTTTTTAGGAAGACGTTATGAATAATTCAGGAAACTGGACGGGTTTCTTTACTTACGCCAAGACCACTGGAAGTCGCAACTCTTTCAAGGTTGACATCAAGTTTAAAGTCGACGGAGCTAACAAAATTCTTGTCGGTAAAGGTCATGATGCAAGCGGTGCATTCGAGTTAATTGACAGTTTAGTGACTGGGGACATTGTCCGATTTCGTAAAAAGTACCTTAATCAGGAGAATAATGATATGCTGATTAAATATGCCGGAAGATTAAAGGGTAATGCTCAGATAGAAGGAAAATGGTGGATTCCAGGAGAGAAGAAAATTCATGGATTTTTCTTCATGCGTTATGAGGCCTATGAGGTATGCTCGAGATCAAAATCTCAATTTTTCGTCAATTTTGGTCTGTTTCTTAATTCCACTTTTTAGCCCCTTCAGTGAGGTCAATCATCAAGCCAAGGTGTCGCTAATTTTCAGTGCAATAGAAATAGAAAGACACGCACTAGACGTCCCTTATTTCGGAACCCTGTTTTTTTGTTCCTTAAACTTGTTTCGGATGTCACCTAATTAAATGAAGATAACATTTTCCCTTAAAAACGAATGGACGAACGTATTTAGTTATCAACATCACTTTCCCATATAATTCCTGTGCTGGTTTGTAGCTGACGTAACGGCTGACGTCACGCAACTGACGGAACGGCGGCCATATTGGTCTACAAGAACAAAAGAACTCTTTTTTCATGCAACCTCTCCGAAAAAAAAAGTTATTGCTCTGTCAATCAACATGGCCTCCTCGTTACGTGGTTGAAAACCAAGAAAATTGACGAACTTATGGTCTCGACTTATCTTTTTGTTTCATTTTCGTTACAGAAATGGATGAATGATGCGCTAGGAAAATGCAACTCGTATGAATATTGCTCAAAGGGAAATCTAGTTATCAAACCTCAAAGAGGCAAGGCTATTATGTGGTATAACCACGTGATCAATGACGAAGGCAACTGGATTGGAGGCTTAGATAACAGGATGCATTATGGGCATTGTGACGTCAGTAGTGGAGAAAAGTGGATAGCTACAAATTGGATTAACGTAGATGGCGAGGGAGACATGGAATTACGAGCTTGGAGAAAGGGAAGCAATCTTTTATCGGTTGCTAGAAGGCACGGAAATCAGAACATACTACAAAGAATGCAAAAAAGTAGAGACAGAATTAATACCGACGTCATCGAAGAAGAAATGCAAAGTGATATGGAAAACAATGAAGAATGGACGTTTCATGATTCTCATCCAAAGGAACGACATGTTCTTAACGCTGTGACGTCCCTTTTGGAAACCCTTAAGGAGGATGAACTGCGAAGTGTATCTAAAAAAGTGCACGAGAAACTTGAGATGTTGTGTGTTCCTCTGGTGCTGAACCAAGGAGGAAAAATTTCCTTAGTGGATGGTAGTAAGGCAGATTGATAAAACGTTTAGAAAATGCAGCTAAACTTGTACAGTTTCTAGTCATATTTATCTTGAAATTTCAACTTCTAAAAGTAGTTATTAAAAAGTTACGCATCTCATATAATTAAGATTACAACAAATTAAAAACTGTGGCAAAACTGTAAATATATTTTCTGTAATATATATTGCATATTTTGGTGTAATTATTTTATTATTTCAGTAATTGCAATTACTTTTGGACGCATGAAATAAAACCTCTTTTCATGACAAATTAAATTTTTTTTTTCTGAAAATGTTGTTATATTTTAGTATATTTAATTTCATATATGTACATGTAATGTTACTGAAGTCTGAACTGTGATGTTGCGCTTTCAAGGGAGCCGTCACGATTTTCGGTTTTTGATACCTCTGATGGTTGACAAGAAAACACGAGGATGTTTAGCCAATTCGCATAAAACAGTGCAATAACAAAGCGAAAGTACTCTTCACGGTACAGTAGACTGAAAATGGTTCCACTTTGTGAAAAGTGTAGAGATTGCAATGGTAGCTTTCTGACTCCTTTATTTTAATTTCCTAGCATGCATGCATATGGGCTGGACCTACCTTATATTACATCAAAATAACCTTTTAAAGTGCTAGCCTTTTAAATGAGTTGGTTGCATTTAAGAAAATGAAAACAAACGAAAACAAAAGCGAAATGACGACGAGATATTTCTCAAATTTATCTGGGCCATTGCAAATTTCAATCTATATAATAATTACATTTTTTTTAAGCAAATAGGTAAAAATGTAGACTAAATGTTTCGCTTGCTCACAAATATGGCCGTGATTAGAGAGCCGAGCTTCAAATATCAAGCTGTAAAGCTCAGTCACCGAGGCTCATGGCTTGTGCCAATTAGAAACGGAGAAACACTGGACAAGAGTTTGAGCAACTGAATGCCAGGTACTTGCTGCCCACCTGTTGAAAGTGGATGAATAAATTATGAGCGGAATAAATTAACTTTAAGCCATGGCAGATGTTCAAGAATGATTCAACTGCACAGTGATTTCTTCAAAACCGGAAAATTTTAACAGAATCATTAGGTGTTTTCCCGCATATTATGGGAACGTGGGTTCATCATGTTCTGATAGTGATCTACGCCCTAATTACGTTTCATGGAGATCATGTGGTTGAATCAAAGCAATTTGGTGATGGTCAAATCAATCAGTGTCACGACAGAAACGGAGACTGCTCGACTGAGCGAACTAAGAGTGAATTTTTCCTGAGATTACCTCGACTAGATGCAGTAAAGGTAATGAATTTTTTCTTTTTCGTATTTTATAGACAGCGAGAATTATATACCTGTATACCAATCCAGATGCTTAGCTTGGAAAAATATGTAACACTTGTGTCTTGACTCTCTTGCTTTCTGCTTGCTTCTTAGTTTGCACTGGCAAAGGATAAAATCGGAGCATTTCCTTGGGTAACACCTTCAGGAAATGCAAAGGGTCAGCTTTCAGTACTAAAAACTTGGCGTTGCCCGCGCATTTTAGCAGCTATTACTGGAATGCTAAAGCTTATTAAGAAAGTAGCTTCACATCAGCTGTTATTATTTCAATCAGCAGCCTAAGTGCTTTTTTTGTGATCTTCGCTAAAAGTTATGATAGTTGTAGGCTTGTCGTGGTACAAGAAAAAATCATCGATGCCCTAGATATAGCCGTTCAAAATCCATGGGACCATAGCTAAGAACAACTACTCTTACCTTTAATTCTTTGGACAAAAGTGAACTTAAACGATTCAAGCGGGACACAATGTAGAGTTCCAGTTGGATTTATTTATTATTGTTGTTATTTTTAAACAGTTAACAAAACGAGTTTCTTTCTTAAAACTAAATAGAACGGATTTTATTTAGATAGTCTATTTCAATTACAGCTGCACCTCGTCCTAAAGGAACGTGTGCTAGGAACTTAAGAACTGTGTTTTGGGACAAAACGAAGACTAAATTTTGAACTAATTAAATCAGTTACATGCAAAGTTGTCATATTTACTGTTTATGCACGGAGCCATGAGCATTTTCCCCACGCCTGAGCAACTTAAATAAATTAGATTCATTGCATAGCGTAGTGATATGAACAGCTGTTCCGGGTCAATAACTCTACTGTCATGACATATTGAGAAGTCAGTAAGTAACCATTCCAAATAAACAAGAAAGTTAAACTAAAGTGTGTAAAAGAATTTTCACCAGCGGAGGGGAATACAAAAATACTCAATGTAGAGAGAACACAGCTATATCTGTCTTTAGGCCAAAAATGTCCGTAGATCGCTCTTTGCCTCTGCAAAACTGAAGGAAAGAAAGAATGGGCTAGGCGTCTGTTCAAGTTTTTAGATAGTAAATTTTTAAGACTATAAATTATTGAGACACTGTCGTCAAATAGAGTATATTTCGAAAAACAAAATAATCTCTATCCCTTTTCCCCTTCCACCTTATCCACAATTGGTTGTATGTTGCTTCCTCAGCGGACAACAAGGCAATATTTTGTAAAATCGTTCGGAATTTCGCCCATTTTATGGGAATGTCTTTATACTAAAAAAATATTTATTATTATTCTAGGTGGGTTACACTCAAGAAATGAAATTGACAAAAGATAGCATTCACACAGTGAAGACTGTTAGTTTACAGCCACCAGTGTTTGGTAAGTGAGTACTGTAGCTCAGTCCTCAAACAAAAATACAATTGACCAATAGCGCTGAACCTTAACATATATATACAGTGGAAGCACTCTTGAGCAGACAGCCTTGGAACGCGAAAAAGGTGTTCGTAACTGGAGCTGGTCTCTTACGGGAATGAAAAAAAATAAAGAGTTTGTAGGGGAGTTGAGTAAAAGGGGTTTTGTGAAAGTGGCTGTGAGTAGAGCTGTCCGCTTACGAGAGTGTCCGTTTGGAGAACTTCCGCTTTATTATTGATTCATATATTAATATCATACACGCACGGTTTTCTTTATTTCACGTTCGACAGAAATTCCAAACTTCTTCACGGATGAGGAATGTGAAATGATTATAGATTTGGCTCAAGAAAAAGGTCTGAAAGATAGTCCGCTTACCCCAGATACTGACAATATCGATGATAAAGATTCCACTGATGGCATATTAAAGGCATGGGACAGAAATGAAGATGGATTTGTTGACAAGGATGAGGTAAGATTCCATCCACGATATAACTTTACTTTGGTTGTTGTGTTTTTTTGCTAGACGCTGGGTGGTTATGGTATTAATTCAAGTTTCACTCGTGTTTAACAAATAGTATGACACAAATACTCAAGTTTTTTCGAACCTTTCCGATGTTAAGAAAGAACTATAACTTTTCCTGCTATTGTATTCCACTTGACTGAACAGGCTCTTTATCAACCTGGTAAACGAAACGTTTACATGACAGAAGAAGACGTGCTAGAAATGTAAGTTAATTTGAGTTCCTGGATTTAGAAACTAAACGCGCGTTGTCTTTATGTTTTGTTATTTTCCTCCTATTTTTTGATTTATTGCAATGTTTCATTTTAGGTTTAAAGCCCTAAACCTTGATCAAGATAAAGATGGTATGTAGTTAGAGGATTCTCGTCTTCCTCCGTCCTCCTCCTTCTTCTTCTTCTTCTTCTTCTTCTTGTTCTTCTTGTTCTTCTTCTTCTTCTTCTTCTTCTTCTTCTTCTTGTTCTTGTTCTTCTTCTTCTTCTTCTTCTTCTTCTTCTTCTTCTTCTTCTTCTTCTTCTTCTTATTATTATTATTATTATTATTATTATTTTCTCACTGTTTTACGTTACTCTAGTTAGTGGAACTGTTCCCAAATGAATTGACTTGAAAAGAGCTACAAAGTTTCTGAATATTAACTTTTTCGAGGTGGCCAATTTCTCTTTGCTATGATCTTTTTTCACGCCATCTGATTTATGCAGCGCTAAATAGATTTTATATCAAACCTATAGGAAGAATTCCGTTAAAGAATTTAGACCACACTTCATTGGAAAATATCCACGCTCATATTGACAAGGAAGTAGCAAAGAAGCCGCGCATGCGCAGTCAAAACAGTGAACAAGTTTGGTTATGGCACGATGATGACGAACTTCTGCAGTACGAAGGTCTGCTCGAAGACTATCACGAGAGGTAGATTAAAGTTATTTCAATGTTTGCACCAGTTCATATTTGTCTGTTTATTCACAAAAGAACAAATTCAAACAAATAGACAGCTAAAATGGAGATTTTACTGTTTTAAGAAACGCTTTCTTTAATTTTTCAGAATTGAGCAGCTTACCAAGCTACCAAAGCCAATCCTACAGCAAAGCGAGCCACTGCAGGTAAGTTAAGGGGATATCTTCACGGTAGTCTAGCAATTTGAGTTTTACATTGGCAGAAATTTCTCATATACAGCTCAAAGACGGAGATTTTTGTAGACGTGCATATACTTATATTACATCCAGTTAAGCCTAAAAAGTTTTCTTGAAAAAATGCTCCATTTCTCTTGTTTTTCCCCATAGACGCGATTTCAAGTTGGGATTATTTCCCTCGACCTTTCCTGTTTCCCGAATGAAAGAGGTTAATCTCTTTTGTCTTATGCCCAAGGTGGTACGTTACAAAGAAGGAGGTCATTATCACTGTCACCATGACAGCGAAGAAATCGCGCATGACATACCTTGTTGCTTGTATGGCTCTAAAGATTGCAGGCTCTGCCGGTAAGTAAATTACACGCCTTCTATCCAAAAAAAAACAGCTTTACAATTTCTAGCAGGGTATTTTCATGATAGTGTTACTTTTTAACTGTCAGATATCTGACGATCATGGTTTTTCTAAATGATGTCGCAGAAGGAGGAGAATGTGCATTTCCTATTGCTGATAACAGAACTTTCAGTTGGAAGGTATGACCAAGTAAAAAAATCATTACGTCCAGAAACTATGACAATACTGCCTGTAGCATTATTTTAACTTAGGTCGAATGTACTGATGTTAGGATTGCAGCTTAATTTTAAAAAAAATTCAGAATTCTTTTCGTCTTTGCTTTCTGATTTCAATTTGGTCAATCCCGCTGAGGTTTAAAAAACATTAGCCCTAATTTGCCCAAGTAATCAACAAACTGAAGGATTCTGGTAGTTGTAGTAAAATGATGTCATCGTGCAATTGTCCTATTAGTTCTTCTTTTTTGGCTATTTTGAGATGTAGAGTAAGACTAGGTCGGGATCGTGCCGAGTTGTATGTAAAACTGTTGTGGGGATGCCAAAACGTCTTTCATTGGCTACTACAAATTTACACCGGAAGCTGGGTCAATCAAAACAGTACTAGGATGCAATTCCACGCAACGCAGAGCGTTTTCGCATGACGTCACATCCGCCATAATGGTGTTCCAAAACAATGAAATTGCGGCCATGTTGGTGTCCCAAACCAGTGCTATTGTTCCCAGTAAATTTGCATAGCTGCTGGTCATGTGACTGAAAACGCTGTATATAAACTGAAAGAGTTAAAAGATGAGATATCTGGTAAAAAAAAGAACGTAATATTTTGTCTTTTTCTCTGTTCATAGGCGTGGTCAAAGCAATCACCGCATAGATGTAACATGGTAACTAACTGCGCTGAGTCTAACTTAGTTATCAAACCTCAGAGAGGCAAGGCAGTAATGTGGTACAATCATAAGCTACGGGTTTCACAGGGATGGTTCGGTGATTTAGACCCGCTGTCATATCAGGGAAGCTGTGAAGTCAAGAAAAGTGAAAAATGGGTCGCGAAGATTTGGGTCAACATTAACGGCGATGGAAGGAAGGAATTACGTGCGTGGAAAATGGGCCACAACTGGCTGGCAGAAAATAATCGTAAAGAAGAAATCATGAATATGTTGCAGACAGAAGTTGTAGAAGAAACAGTGGCTGAAAATAGATATACTAAACATAAAAATGTGGAGGTTAATGACGGAGTGAAAATTGATTTAGTTGGTCATACTAACGTCAAAGAGGAAAGCTCTTGGGAAGAAAATACTGAAGCTAAGGAGGACAGTGTCACATATTATACTCAAAATAAGCAGCAATTAACTGAGGAATCTTTAAAGGATTCTTCCAAGGCCACCCCTGAGGGGCCAAAATTGTCAAGAACAGAAACATCTTCCCCTCTTCCATTAACGGAAGAGCAAATGACTCCTAAAGGGCCTCCAGTAGGCCAGTTACCCACTCAAGGATTTGAAGGTAGTCGCATAGTGCAGTCTATAATGCTTTTATTGGAAGAACTTGATCAAGTTGAACTTGAAATTATCGCGAGGAACTTACACACGAAACTTAAACTCGTTTGTGTCCCACTTATTGTGAATCCAATGGGGCGACTTTAGCTCGAACAAATATTGAACGATCGACGTTTTTAAAATTGAATATAGAAAACGTGTTGCTATGACTAATTACAAAAAAGTTTATACCTCATCACTTCTGGGACCATTATCGTATGTCGTTGCTAGGTAACGCGGTTACTGAGCAAGTGAAAATTGGCTTCCTGTTTTCGTTTTTCACGTGTTTTTGGATTACTGGCCGAGCCGGTCGCGGGACATTTTTTCGTGCCACCAGTGGTATCGCTTCCTTGTCGTTTACGGCACTGCATGATTCCAGTGCAAAGTTACGGAAAGGTATAATTATGAATCAAGAGGATTTCATACTTATAGCGAAAAGTCTTTTACATGTGTGTATCGACCAAGAAGACTCGAGCTGTTAAAGGAATGTCTGAAAACAAGAGCTTTTTAGTTTCTTCACCAAATGGTCAAGTTTAAAGTTTTTCCTTTTCCATTTCATTTAAAACAGTTCAGGGTCGACATCGAGTTACTTGTTGCGTGTTACTTTCGGCGAAAGTAAATCGAGTAGTCATTTTGTTCTTCAAATCAATTGAAAATCTGTTTCTTGAAACTTTCGCATACTATTTGCGAAATTTCAGAAAAACGGGCAAATTATGTCGGACTGTTGCTTGCGGAACACAATATTCCATTCTCCTTTCTAAATGAAATAAATATCACGATAGTACTAAATATTTTAAGCCAAAATGTACATTTTTTTAAAGAAAACATGATTTCCTGCATTTGGTCACGTGACACTGGGTGTGTCCTGATGACGTTACAAGGAGAGGCAACCGGTTCCTTTTAGGGATAGTCTGAGTTCGCCCCTCCCCGCATTGCCCTCTAAACTCTCCTCACCCCTAACCCCTGTGGAAGGCCTGTGACCAAGTGACATCGGGTGAGTCCTGATGAAGTCACAAATCAAATCAAATCAAATCAAATCACTGGTTTATTGTCCCTTTTGCAGTCAGAAGACTGAATTGTAGGATACCTTACAAGCTGTTATATATATACTAATACGCCACATTTATTGGCAAGATTGATATTTAACGCATTTGAGAAACGTTCAGTCCTTGTGGCCATAGGCCTGCTAGAACCCCCTGATCTTAGACATGCACTGGTAGATATAGGTACCAGTCTGTTGTGTATTAGTAGGTATAATGGGTTACCTGGCCGAACCTTACCAAGCAAAGTACCGGTCCCTTTTAGGCATAGCCTGAGCACCACCCCTTCCCCCCCCCCCACCCCCCCCCCCCCGCATTGCCATCTAAAATCTCTTCCCCCTAATCCCTATAGAAGGCCTGATAGTCAGGCTATTTTAGGGACCACCGTTTGTTTTATTTTAAATGTAAGGACCTAGAAAAAGAAAAAAAGAAAAATATGAGCCAGGCAAAACATTCTTATCAGCTTGAAAGGTATTGCAAATCCATTTTTTCGCTTTATGAAATTAGATTATAAATTATGATGAAACAAAAGTACAGCATGTTATAGATAGTGTCTATGGTACAATGATGGTCCTATTTCTACTCTCTGAATGTAATTACTATTTATGATATTATTCATGTGGTGAAGTATAAATTTAAATAATTGTACAACCCCTTACTAAGAAAATGGATTATCCTCGGCTAAGTAGAAAGCGATCCAGTTAAGACTTGGTTTAACGTTTCAGCCATCTGAGCCTTTGTCTGCGGTGTTAAAATAGCACACATCTTTTTGCCAGTTCGTGAATTTTTCAGTGACCACATGTCTGCTCACTTTGTCAATTATTTCACGTGGTGCTCATTACGTGTAGTTTCACAGATAGAGCTGATAAGTCGTTGATAGTAATCACTGAAGATTGTTCAAGTTTTTGTAGGATCATCAGCACGAGAAACAGTTCCATAAACTTTGTAGACAGCCATGTCATACTTTCGTCTGCATCGTTTCATTTCCTCGTTTTGCTGGCGAAAATATTCCAACAGTTCATCTGTGATTCTAGTTCCCTTAGCCTGGCCATTCTTTTCCTCCGGAAGATCCTGGCAATGTTTTATGCTCGTTGGTTTTTTACTGTCGAATGTCTTAGAATTTGACTTTTCTTGTTGATCAGTATTACACGAACTCATAACGCACTGTTTTCAGTAGAAAGAACTGAGAAAAATGAATAGCTAGACTGAAAAGCAGCGAATCAGAATTTTGACCTTTCCAGGATTTCGAAATCTTCGGCTTTTTTAACACCCTCCCAATTGAGATGACTGACGTCGGTTTAAAGCGCGTCACTTCCGCTCATTTTCTCTGTCTATGTACGCTCTTTTTTTTAACTAGAAAAAGATAACATTTGCATTAGTTACCGCTTGAAAATAACCTTGAGGAAAAATCATGGCAAGACTACGGTTTGCAGGCTAACAACAGTAACACAGAAACAAATGAAAGCTCTTACTGTCTAAGATTAAAAATCCGAGAGTGATAGATAGATAGATAGATGCCTGAGCTCGCCCCTCCCCGCATTGCCCTCTAAAATCTCCTCACACCTAAACCCTATGGAAGGCCTGTGGCCAAGTAACATGGAGTGTGTCCTTTTGACGTCACAAACAGAAGTACCCGTCCCTTACAGGAATAGCCTGAGTTCACCATTCCCCTTATTGCCCTCCAAAATCTCCTCACACCTAACCCCTATGGAAGGCCTGTGGCCAAGTGATATCGGTCATGTCCTGATGACGTCACAAACAGAAGTACCGGTCCCTTTTAAGGATAACCTGAGTTCACCCCTTCCCCCATTGCCCTCTCACCCCTAACCCCTATGGACGGCTAGATACTCAGTCTATTTTAGGGATCACTGTTTGTTTATTTTAAATGTAAGAGCCTGGAAAAGGAAATAACAGAAATTCGAGCCAAGCGAAACATTCTTGTCAGCTTCAAAGCTAGTGCAAAATCCATTTTTTTGCTTTATGAAATGAAATTATAAATTTTGATGAAAGAAAAGTACAGCATATCTTAGATAGTTTCTTTGGTACAAATGACTGCTGGTCCTATTTCTACTCTATGGATGTAATTACCATTTATGATATTATTTATGTGACTGAGTATAAATTTCAATAATTGTACACCTCAAAACTGAGTGGATTATCCTCGGCCACTGTAGAAAGCGATCCAGTTAGTTAAAATTAAAAGACATGATTTAACCTTTCAGCCATCTCAGCCTTTGTCAGCAGTGTTAAAATAACACACATTTTTTCACCAGTTCGTAAACAGTTTCAGTGACTACATATCTGTTCACTTTGTCAATTATTTCACATTGTGCTCATTAAGTGTAGTTCCACAGAGAGAGCTGAAAAGTCGTTAGCAGTAATCAAGATTGTTCAAGTTTTTGTGGGATTATCCGTTCAAGGAACAGTTCCATAAACTTTATAGACAGCCATGTCATACTTTCGTCTGCATCGCTTCATTTCCTCGTTTTGCTGGCGAAAATATTCTAACAACTCGTCTGTGATTCTGGTTCCTTTAACTTGACCATTCTTTTCCTCCGGAAGATCCTGGCAATGTTTTATGCTCGTTGGTTTTTTACTGTCGATTGTCTTAGAACTTGACTTTTCTTGTTGATCAGTATTACACGAACTCATAACGCACTGTTTTCAGTAGAAAGAACTGAGAAACATGAACAGCTAGACTGAAAAGCAACGAATCAGAATTTTGAACTTGCCAGGATTTCGAAATCTTCGGCATCTTTTAACACCCTCCAATTGAAATGACTGACGTCGGTTTAAGGCGCGTCACCGTCATCCGCTCATTTCCTCTGCCTATGTACGCTTTTTTTTCTCTTTTTGTTTTTTTTTTTTTTTTTGAGTAAAAAGAGATAACATTTGCATTAGTTACAGCTTGAAAACAACCTTCAGGAAGAATCATTGCAAGAATACGGTTTACAAGCTTACAACCGTAACACAGAAGCAACTGAAAGCTCTTACTTTCTAAGATCAAAAAGCCGAAAGTGAAACCTTTGCAATTACAAAACGTCCACGCCGCCGAACAGCTCGTATAATTTATACCTTTTTTCCTTACTATCTTGACCAGCGGTTTCTATGACGAGTGCTAAGAACTCAGCAGGTCAACTCCGAGAAGAAACTACCATGCAACGGTTAGCAATATACGTGGTAAAGTTTTGTTAAAGAGGTTTAATAGGCGCATGTTTATGAAAAAGATACCGACATTGGCAATGTATAATAAATTGTTTCAAATTCTATTGACTTGTCAAACCACCTTCGCCGTTTATCTGAACATCGTGCGACAGAAGAGTACATTTAATAAAGCCGGCGCTTTTTGTTCTTTTTCTTCCTTCGCGGGTACACCAGTCCTGTTTATTGAAAAGCAACAGAATTTGATATAAGACAACGTGCATTGAGGAATTTTTCCCATCAGTTAACATAGCCTGTTGTGCACTGATCGATCCGTTTCGCCTCTCGTACTAATTTAATCCTTTCACTACCTAAAATCATATAATCATATACAGTGTATATATAGATCTGTAATAATATTGTTCAACGTCTGAGTCTGCAGATCAAATCCTGTGATGCGACCATTTAAATTCGACTTCTCAAAAGTTACTTTCACATTCCTTGATTAATTTGTTTTCAAACTTCCGAATTTCAGTTTTTTGTATGTCTACTTTTACATGAAGTTATTTGAAATGCACAACACGTGTTATGGACTCATAAGCTACAGCAGCACTTACAACTGGTAACGACAATTATTAACTTTTATAGTCACAGTGACCTCAAAAATAAAGCTCGCAAAGAAGAAATTTGAAGGAACAAGTCTTTGTTTTACAGTAAAACGTTTATAGTCAAAAACTGCAGATGAAATTATCAGAGAAAATGGATACTAACAAAAGTCACCAGCTTTTTATTAATATAATCAGTTATTTCTTCGTAGCTAATCAGCTACACACTTTAAATTGCCTCTTGGCTAGCTTTATTTTTCGGCCACTGTACATGTGACTTTGAAAGTTTACATTTTATTTCTTCTTAGCTAATCAACTAAACCCATGGTAGAAAATGCATGTTAAGTCAACTGATGAGGATGAAATTTCGTTTAAGTATGGCCACGAATAAAATATAAAACAGTCTTTGAGCGACTTAAACCTCGTTCCCAGAGTGCCTTTCCAAATCATTTAATCTTTGTTACACTGGGAAAATGCTACCAACCGAATGGGGATTTTTGAGTCTAAAGATAATTTTCAATGAATTTAGACCCATTCATTAGGAGGTCTTTAAGCAATCTATGCACGTGGTCATCTCTTTTGAACAACATTTTGAACTGATTAATCAAGCACTCTTTAAAGAAATTTGAAATGTCAGCTGTTTACAATGAATCCTGCTTTTGCGTCATCGCCTCTTTCCTTTGTTCTTGTGCAGGAACCTGCCAAAATCTCAAACATAGACTTAAGCCACAAGCATAAAAACTTTAGTTACAGCGTGCAGTTTCAAACAAGAACTTTGGTTTTATGTACGAGAATGGAAAACTTGAAGTATTTCTTTGTATCTAGTTTCGTCTTGTTATGTTGTTTGAGGGACGCAAAGAGTGAGAAATCGGACAACGAAATTGATAAAAGTACATGGACCCCTAAACTGCGAGACCCAGTGAAGGTAAAATACTTCATTAAGTTTGTTCCAGCAAGTTTCAGTTCAAAATGTCGGATTTCTGTTTGAAATTGCAAACAAAAATAATTCCTTTTCCGCCCTTAGCAGCCAGCTTACGCAATTCATTGAAGTTTCGCAGAAAAACTGAAGTCGAGAGAAAATAAACGGAGTGGGACTTTTCAAGAACAAAGTAAAATCGTCTTGCGTTTGCACGCTTGACTTCACCAGCGAATTACAGAATTCCTATTATTACAGCTTTGACGGAAGAAGGAAATGTCCTGATAATATGAAAATCATTTCTTATACGAAAAAGTTAAAAAAGACTGAACTAAAAAATTCAATCATATTTTTTTGGCTTGAATATCACGTTATCAGCCTAGTAACTGTATAGTCTCAATTCATTTCAAACGACGTCTACGAGCACGTGAGAGGGCAATCTTTTATAAAAGCGTACCTGATTCAATTGTTTTTCCTTACTAACCAGAGGGTAAATACATTGCTTAACGGTAATGTTTTTTTTTTTTAAAAAATCCTTTAAAATAGTCTAACAGTAAATCATGAGTTGAATCATTTTACAAGATATTAAGGAAAGCCTTTTTCGTTTTTAATACCACTTACTTGCTCGTTTTCTTAGTCTGAATTGTCACACGTCGTGGGTTAGGGATATGTGGAGCCGAATGACATATCAGACTATCATTTTCTTGGAGAATCTTGATTGAAATAAGAAAACACATCTTAAGTTTTTTTGTTTTCTTTGTTTGTTTGCTTTTGTTTTTGCCGTTTTGATGCTCCCAGTTGCTTGATCGTAATAGTCGATAGCCTCGTAGCCTGCGGAACAGGCGCTTGGAAGAAATGCATGGGTGCAAGCGCAGGCTATTAGCCTCGGTTCAGGCCACGTAGTGAGAGGGCAAGGGATTCCTCGCACGTTTCTCGCGCTCGTGTTCACGCTAAAGCTAAAGTATTTTTTGCTTTGTTCAATTCATGTTTGTTAATTCGTTAAGCTGAATTTGTTTTGCAGATTGGTCATGTAGAGGAGGTGAAGGTATTTCCATTCCACTTCAGGAAAGTCAAAACAATTAGCCTAAAGCCGCCGATATTTGGTGAGTTGTGCAATGAAGTGGCAAGTAACATTTCAGCACTCTCTCGTTTTGGTACTTATACGAGGATAGTTTTAGCACAGAACTGATTTCTCTCTCCATATTCTGAGTTCTGCAAGCCGTAGCTTGGGCGGAGAAAGAAACTGGATCACCTTTCTAAAAGATAGACAAACAGACCGCGATAAAGTTGACGGTAGATAGAAAACTATCTTAAATTTTCTACTGTTATCTCTCGTGTGACCTATATAGAGCGGAGACAACAGGATTCACTGAAACAAGTAAAATTCTAATTTTCTCCTTTAAAGAGATTCCCGAATTTCTTACTGATGTGGAATGTGACCACCTGGTGAGCTATGCCAGACGACTTGGTTTAGAGAAGAGCCCTTTAGCAAAATCTGAGAAAACCATTGATGATGAAACTTCAGAAAGGACTTTTAAAATTTGGGATAATAACCATGATGGATTTATTGAACCAGTTGAGGTACGTGAGATTTGTAAGTTTCGACCCTAAACCTCCAGAAAAACGTTTTTTGCACATCCAAGCGTTCTAGGCTGATTTAGTAACAGGACGGGAACGTCAGTTGACGACGGGAAAGCGCGCGGAAAGGACTAAACACGACTTCCGGTGCCCAATTTGCCGCTCTGCCATTGGTCAAGCCAGTTGTTTAATTTGCCCGCGCCGTCGTTAACTGACGTTCCTGTTCTGTTGCTAAATCAGCCTATAGGCCACTTTGACCGGGTCGAGATGGTTGCCAAAGCGCATTGTGAGGCTGTTTTGGGGGACGAATTTGCCGCCATGTTGAAAATGTGTCTCCCAAAACAGTCCCACAATGCACTTTGACAACCATCTCGACCCGGTCTCCCGCGCAACCTCAAGGTGGTGAATATATGGCTGAATCCGCGAGCAACAAGATCTAGCGAATCCTGTGTTCTGATTGGTTACCCGAGCGGGCAAGATGGGCCCATCTTGACCCCGCGCTTGGGATTTCCCGCGTTGGTCCCTCAAGGAATAGTTCTTTTTTTGACCATATAATAATATCCTTTATTGACCAAGCTTATTCGTGGCCTCCTTCATTACCTTCATTATCCAGCCATCTTGACCGAACAAATCATTATACGTTTCTGGGAAACTGCCCACCTATCCCTCCCCTAAGCCAACATTTTGCCCTAAGTGAGACGTAAGTTTTAATGTTGGCTTAGGGGAGGGGCAGTTAGGTAATTCTCAGTCTTTGATAGTATAATAAAAACTAACGAGTGAGGGATCTATCAAAAATCAAAACAAGAGTCAATATCGAGTCGGGCCGGTTCTAAGACTAGACGCGGACTGCGACTTTATAAAAAAACATTCAAGATCTTTTCTATAGATGTATTTATCTTTTATCATTCCTTACGTTTGTGTCCTTATTTCTGTGTTTTATCGAATTTTAAGACACTCGCATTAATTTTATTTGTTCCTCGTGAATTATATAGGAGGTTTGAGGACTTATTATATAAGAGTTCGGTATCACTGTGATCTATAAGAGTGAAAAAAGAGTAAAATTACCCTAGCATAGAGAGACTCTGCTGTTAAAACGTCATTTAAAAGGGATGTTTGGAAATCCTCTTTAAATCTTTTTGGTAATTATTTAGATCATGCATGTTCGCGGAAAGGAAGACCTCTATTTTACTGAAGAAGATCTCCTTGACATGTAAGTATGAATGACAAGTTGTAACACAGGCAGCCGAAGTACACAGAAAGGAACGAGTATCATCAGCAATAAAACTCGTTACTTGCGTAAAACAGTCATTAGTACAAGTACTGCGTCACCTGTGTCACGCCACACCCTTGGGGTGTCTGTGGCCAAGACGGCAAAGATGACTGAGCCGAAACGATTTCTCAAAAGATCACGCATTCGATCATTGTCGGGCTCACGCTTTTATTTTGTTACTAGAATTATATCAGCAAGAAACTCGTAAGGTATACAAACCATCTCTGACAGGTCAAAGTTACAAGTAAAGTCCCTTCCTGTGAATCTTAAGGGCCGGGGACGTCTGGTTAAAAGAATTGTTTTTCGTATATTTCCGCCCTTTTTCTTAAACACCTAGCCTAGTTTTCATTTAATTTAAAAAAGGCTCAATTGGTTTGCAGTCCTTGGTTCAATAATTTTTGGAGAATTTTTGGATGATTTTCTGAACGTTTTCAATGTATAAAAATTAAAGAGGTAATTTAAAATCTTTGGAAAACTGGAAAAATTGGATTTGAGGGTTGTTAAAAATTAAAATATGAATTGAATAATTAGTAGACAAATACTGATTTATGTGTATACCTGTTGTTCCCTAATTTATTTCCTTCCCAAATCAACATAATTTTCTCCAAAAGACACCCAGACTGTCTCACTCCTTAAACAAATGAAGGATAGTTTTTCAATTAACAGTTTATGATACATATGTTAACTCGTAGGTTTAAAGAACTTGACATGGATAAGGACGATAATGGTAAGTAGTGAAAACAGCAATGTTGTTTTGATCACAAACACAGCCTTTACTTCTTGCTTCTTCAAATAAGTAGTTTACAATAATGAAACATCCTTATTTAAGTTACTCAGAAAATATCTTATCTTAACTCCTGATTATTTTAAATGCTAGGAAAAATTGATTTCGAAGAATTCAGTAAAGTAACGGTGCCAGTAATAAAAGAATACTTCGACAAAGTACGAAGAACAAAGCCTCGACTGCGCAGCCGCAACAGTAGACAGGTCTGGATGTTCCACAACGATCCTAAGTACCCAATTCTCTCGGATTTTCATGGCAGGTAGGAGAATGGTACCAATAACCAAGTCAATCAAAGTTTTGTTGGCAATGCGGTAAAATTTAGCAGCAGCAATGATTACCGCAGTGAAAAATTGCCAGGCTTTCCAGTATTCTATGTTGGCTTTTTCTTATGCACGTCGAAGATGAAGAGAAACTTTGATTAAGGTGATATTATAGCCTTAATTACTGGCCTGTTAATTAATTCATCTTGCTAATAATTCTTTTAGGTTGTCACGGTTGACTTTTCTCCCTGAAGAGTTCATAAATAACACAGAACCACTTCAGGTACGTCAGAATTTTTCAATTCACTTGACAACAAGGTCAATCCCTTTCCTCTTTTAAGAAAATACTGAAGATTAAATTATTGAGTAAATATGAACGACTTTTCGCCATCTTTTCTTCAATTGATTTTAAACAGCTCTATCCCGTAGCTCGGGCTCGGAATAATCTTTCAACATGATTTTGCCTAAGAGCTTGAGTCAGTTCTATTTCTTTTACCATAATAAGCGGTTTTTTCCTTTCAACTTATGACTGCTTCTACACCAGGTTGTTAAGTATGATGTACACGGTCATTACCACTGTCATCACGACTCAGACGAAGTGGATCCCACTCTTCCGTGTTGCACTTTCTCAACAGAGGAAAACTGCCGACTTTGCAGGTCAGTGGATTTGTTTGCCATCTTATTAGATGGTGTGGATTCACTTAGTTAAGTTCAAAATGAATTTTAAAAAATCTCCACTCTAAACTTCACATAATTTCAGTGTTTTTGAGCCTTTCTTGTAAATTATAACGATACCTAGTCTCAATTTCATTTATTTTTCCTTTCTGATGACAACAGTTATCTCACTCTTGTCATCATCATCATCATCATCATCATCATCATTCTAATTGCATTGCATCTCCTTAATTTATCCGACAGATTTGCAACAGTTTTAATTTATCTGAACGAACCAAAACAAGGAGGAGAAACAGCTTTTCCTTTAGCAGGAAATGAAACCTTTTCCATGGAGGTGGGTTTGAAATAGTATCACTTTCGATGCGCATGTGACGTAACGAGAATGCAGAGGGTTCAATCAACCACAAGACATCTGTCACAGTCTTTCCTTTCACCTATTAAGTAGTAACGATTAGACCTTTCCCGTGCTTTGTATTGATTGTTATTATTTAAAACAACCTACGATAGTTGTAGATGATCATAAAATCAAGTCTTTAAAGATGTTTCTGATCCTGCAGTGTTTGAAATGGTATCCTGCCTTTCAATAATGTCTAACTTTGGATAGGCTCTTCAATTCGACATTTCTTCCTCTTCCTACAAGGGATGTTTTATATATCCTAAAATTGAAAGAAGAGTTAGCATTTTGATCATACAATAGAGAGGAGAAGTCGTCACGTCACGTTGCCATTGTAGCAAAATTTCTGGATGACAACAAACCGAAAACGTCACTTAAAAAGTGAATTCGCACTGTTTCCAACCGCATCGATCTTATTCCGTTTCATTTTATTTGTCAAAAGTCGGCGAAATTTTCTGGGATTTGAATCCCAAAGGACCGTATCTAATTTTAGAAAAAGAAAGTTTTTGTGCTGCGTTCACCTACTCCATAAAGCGGGCGCGTGAAATTAGGAAGTTTCATGTCGCAGTCTTGCAAAGACGGCTAAGAAGTGTACAAAAAAGGCGTGCTGCACGTACAAGGTTGTTGTTTTGCTTATCTAAACCTCTTGCTTTTTGGCAGTTCTTGTGGGTTTTGTTGCTGTCACCGTCGTCGTTGCTTGAGTTCCTATTGTTGTGATCCAGAAAGTTTGCTACCAACGTAACGTGATGTCACACTTCTCCCTATTGTTGCTCATTTTAGGCGTGGACGAGAGGAGAAAATTGGAAGTGCAACCTCGCTAAGAACTGTCATCAAAGCAACTTGATTGTCAAACCCGAAAAAGGAAAAGCCATCATGTGGTATAATCATCTTCTTGACGAAAAAACGGGTAAATATGTGTCACGTTGTACAGCGTAACGAACAATACCACAGGATTAAAAAAAACAATCAATAATACTATTTAAGAATTCTGCAACCTGAATGTTTTTCGTCGCTATTCTTTCTTTCCCCACGTGTAAGGGATTCCGGTATCCGGGAAATATTTGCTTGTGGAATCCTGAATCCCGGAAATTTTTGTTTGTGGAATCCTAAATCCGCCTGGAAAATATTGCTTGCGGAATCCAGAATCCTTGACTTTGGAATCCGTGATACAGCTCGAGAAATCTGGATACCCATTAACGATCGGAACCCAGAATCCAGAAATCGACAGTTTTGAATACAGATTCCAAGACTGTCTTGGATTCCCTCACACATGGCGCGATTTTTTCGTCACTATTTAAAGTCAATAATCTCACTTACGTTTTAATTACAAAAGCCGTAATTTGAGCAAAAAATCAAAACAAAAGCTTGGTTCTGGTAGCTGAAATGAATATTTGTCATTACTGGCAATGTTCAGAGGTTTTAAGAGGGCTTATACACGATTGGGGTTAGAGAGGACTTATAACCGCAAAAGAAACAGTGCCTCGGTAAAGGTATGGCAGTGCTCATCAAACTACGTTGTTCACTTCCTGCTTTAGTTTTCAATTCAGCTTCAAAACGGCAAATTCAATGGAATTCATATCAATACATTTCGAGAGGGGTTTATATTCGCGGGGCTTATAACCGGATGTCTATTTTTGTTCACAGGTAGATGGGGCTATCACTAGGGGGGGGGGGGGGCTTACAAATTGGAGGGCTATAACTGGGGGGAGGCTTATAAGTGGGGGGGGGCTTATAATTGGAGGGCTACAACTGGGGGGAGGCTTATAAGTGGGGGGCTATAACTGGAGGGGAGGCTTACAAGCGGGGGCCTATAACTGGAGGGGCTTAGAAGTGGGGGCTTACAATTGGGGGCTATAACTGGTTGGGGGGACTTAGAAGTAGGGGAGCTTATGACTGTCCGTTTAAGGTATATTGGATTTAATTTCTTTCAAAGGCTGGCTGGGCGAGCTGGACCAAATCGCCCAACATGGTGGATGTGACGTACTTGAAGGAACAAAATGGGTTGCGAATCTTTGGTTAACGTTAGTGGGCGAACCTGGTACTGGTGATGCATTCAAGGGATGGATAGACTACGGCAAAGATGAAACAAAATTTCAACCAGGAACAGACTGGGCAGGGAAGCCTATAAAGACAGGCGTCCAGAGAGAGAATGCACAGGAAAGCAAAGAGAAAGAAGAAAGTAAAAAGGGGAAGGGTGAAATGGAGGAAGACAAAGAAATGAATAAGAAGAAAAAAATTGAGAAAGCTAAATTAGAAAGTGGTGATGGATCGTATGATGTTAAACTGGAGCTGTAAACCCAGACATAGAAAAGATGTGGAAGTTTTGAGGCTAATTTTAAAAGTTATGCACTTTTAGTATTTGTTGTTAGGGTGTCAGTGTAAATGCTTTTTATAAGAAATAAAAGTCTTTGATTCTTTTGCGAGTTACTTTTGGTTTTAGTTACACATATAAGCTGCAGTACCCAACTACGAGTATGCGAGACAAGTACTGAAATGTTTTGCGAGGGAACTGTATCTTCCTCCGCAGGGGCTCTGACTGGTATTCAAAACCGTAGTACACAGTTTGAAAAAGTAGCGAGGGCGCTTAGCTGTCACATCAACCCCCTTGGGCTTGCTATTTTCCTCTCCCCAGACTCCTAACGGTAGGAAGAAACCGTTGGGGAGGAGAGTGGTGAACAGACGAAAAATGAAAAAAAAGGTAGAGAAATAAGACAAAACAAGAAAGATTTGGGCTATCCCTCTCGAACTGTTTTGAACAAATTCTGTAAAAGAATAGGTTTGTAATGGACAGCCGAATTAAAGTGAAAAGGATTCAACCAGCCGTAGCCGTCTTAGCGCGATTCTCAATACATGACGGAATGTAATATATTAGCTCACATATTTCATCTTAAGGTATGTGCGTATTTAATATCTAAAACTATCAGTACGATTCCGTCGATTCCGTGTATGAGCTCAAGATGTCGGATAAAAAGTTAACACTTCGCAATATCTATCTGGAACAAAGCATCTTACGCCTAAAAGGTGTGTTCATCTTATTAAAAATCGTCATTATCTTTTTCGTCATCATCAAATCCTTTGCAGTACGACTCTATTCGTGGAATATAAGGCCGTAAAGACCCCGTGTTTGGCCGAGCAGACAAAATATACAGCGCGTTGTTCTTGACAAAGTCTTTCCAAGCTACTGTGGTAGACCGCTGAAAAACTGATATCTCCTCGGGCGCATCATCTCTCATCCATTCCGCTCCAAGCCAGTCGCAGAGCGGTACATCTTCATATCTGAGGTTTATAAGCGAAAGATACCATTTTTTGAATGCCATCTTAGCGGAATTTTTGCTTATTGTTCCATATCCATCTTGATCATACGCTTGGAAGAAAGTTCTAAGTTTGTAAACTTCTTGTTTCGTTAGATGTGGGACAAGATTTTTCTGAAAAGACACAAAAACATAATCAAGGAGCAGTCAACATTGCCCCTAATATTATTCGAGATCTGTTAGCATGTCGAAAGGACATAAGTAGCAGTATTTTTGTGTAAAGATAGATAACACTTCCCGAACAAGACGAATGAACTTGTTCACCATTAAGGAACCGTAAGAAGAATACAAAACCATAGGTCTATGTTTACAATACACTGAAATATTTAGACAATATTTAAAAGATGTGTTTAATTTTCGGCTTTTGCCGGATTGTTAGATTTACCTCAGAGTATAAAGAACGCCGATTGCGAAAGCCTAGATATATGTAAAACAAAGAGGTTAAATAACTCTTTTTTTAGCTAGTTACCTTTTTCCTCGCAGTCAATTTTCTAACACACATGGGTATTTGGTATTGCCACCAATCGATCTGACCCGAATTGCTTCTGTCCATATCGGCAAATATGCGCTCTTCAATTCGAATTCGAAATTCGGGCATTTCTAATCCGACTAACTTCTGGTAACAATCTTTCTGGTAATCTAGATACTCTTCTTTATTTATAAATGAATCTGAAAACGTATGGAAAGGAAAAAAGAGAAGAAAAAAGAAACAATTTTACTTTGTACAAAAGTTACACAAAACGTCATGGTCAGCAATAGTTTTTTAGAACTAAAATAAATTAATAAAAGAAAAAAAAGAAAGAAAGAAAGAAAGAAACTAAAAGAAAAAGATGCTAATCTATAGAGTGAAACAGTTCAGTGTAGCTTAACGGATAATGTATCATGGGAGTTACAAAAGCGTTCATGTAGTTAAAGAAGTTTGGCCCATGTTTTTTTAAATTGTTCTAAGCAGTTAGATCTCAAAGCTATGGTGCAAGGAATATCAATTATGTTATTGAGTAGTGAAGGAGCTGCTCGGAAGGTTTCTCCTGATTGGTCGCAGGAAACAACGACATGTCATTCTTCCAATTGTTTTAGTATTGTTTTGGGATCAGGGAAACGCACCATTGGTGACTTCTCTTCCGAGCAGTTGCTCATCAAGAAAATATTTTTTCAACAAACCCTGATTTGTGTCAATTCGATCAAATGTTTCCATAATGTCAATCTTTTCCGTATCGGATAACAAGTCAAATAAGTTTTCCTGCAAAACAACAACAACAACAACAACAAAAAGCTCTGACTGATCGCTCTTTAAAAAAAAAATTAACAGTTAGTGGATTTTCCTCTTTGATCCGAGTCCTTTAGCCTCCTTGATTGCTTGCTAAAGAAAATTTGCAAAGAAGGCAAGTAATGCTCCTTTTAATTTCTATTTTTCTTTCAGTCCCAAGGTAAGGTAATGGTAAAGGCGTACACGAGCCAATGCCCTAAACAGCCGGAGCTTACCTCGGTTTGCTTAGCATGAAACATGCTTAGAAGTTTTGCTTTTCCCCCCTGGACGGGATGCTAGTCCATCGCAGGGTAATCCCCCACCCCCTCCCCCCAAGCAGTGTGTGGCTGGCACCAATTTATACACCTGGGTGAAGAGAGACAAAATGGAATAAAGCCTTGTCTTAGAAAAAAACGCGACGGGCAAGGCTTGAACCCCAGACCCCCAGATCAGGAGTTCGAGGTTTTAACCGCTCGACCACAAAGCCTCCATTTCAATCCCAAAACCAGCACTTTTTCACTTAATTGGATAACTAACGACTGACGCATGCCTCCCCCACCCCTGGTACCATTGGGAACCCCAGAAGAGCATGCTCGCAGGCTAACTTACACAAATGAAGCAGCTCCATCCAATTTCATCTGATTCAAGTTTGACTGTATCACTTGCGAGGCTATCTGAAAGGTAACCACGGCTTTCCAAACATTCTTTGTGATATATTTGTGGGCATATTCGGCAGAATATTAAAGGACTGCACTTCGTAGAGGAGGAGCGACAAATATGACAACGTGTCTCCCACTGTGGCTAAAAAAATAGTAAATATCATATTGGATATTACAGTTCTGGAAGGAGCGCTGGATGACAGACTGACTTACTGACTGAATGAATGGATGAATAAATGAATGAATGATTGACTGTCTGACAACTGACTGACTGACAGACTGAGTGACTCAAGATTGACACAATGGATGATTTACTGACTGATTCACTGTTGACTGACCGTGAGAAACTATGAAGAGTTGTTATAGAATGAATGAGCGAATGGAAAAATCGCATACAATAGTTAGCAGAGTTAGTGAGAACAACTGTTGTGAGAATATGATTCACATAAGCTGTTTAGCCGACTAATCGACAGCTGGTCTGTCTTACAATATCTTACTGTCGCTCCATGTAAGGGAATCCGGATTCCGGAATCCAGCAATTTTTTGCTCGTGGAATCCGGAATCCTGGGCTTTGGAATCCGGAATCCAGCACTAGGAATCCGGAATCCTACTAAAGATTGGAATCCAGAATCCAACTTACTAAAGATTCACTCCAGATTGGATTGAGCTACTCGCTCGAAAGAAAAACCATCTATGGAAAGCCTTCCCAGGATATATGCCTCAACGTGATGACATACAGTGTAATATCGGCATATCTGGTGTCAAAACCATACTTCACGAGCTCCATATGAAAGGTCAAGGTCACGGTCAGCAAGGGAACCCTTTCTTATGAGCGGCTGGCAGGATCACAAAATTCGGGGGTTTTCGAGGGAATAAGGCGCAGCCTTTTTTAAGGTATAAATTGGATTGTTGTGAATAGCTTCAACCTCTGGCTATGTTTGATTCTCTGTTGTTCACTCGCTTAGATGACCTTAAAAAATCAAAAGCGATTTGACCTGGCATAGGACCGGAAAAGATGCACCTGGGGTGAAACTTTTCTTGAACGTTCCTGGTCCTCCTGGTTCGTCCACTTTCAACATTTTACCAAAAAAGAAAAAAACTGATTCAAAGTCTCCTAGTCGCTTATTTGGTCCTAGTAGTTTCGGTGAGAACGGTTTCATGGTTTCGATAATCTTTATTTGAGAAATAAGCTAGGTACTGTCAGAACCGTACCAATCAGCTGTCTCTAATCACGTGCAAGGACGCGGTGGGTGTCTTTTTCATTCATCCCCGGCATTCGAGTGAAATCTCGCCACCTGATCGATGAGACGGGTTTGAAGTTTGTTGTCTGTTGGCTTTTTCTTTTCTACGTTATTAAAAAAAAAAAGGTTATGGGAAAGCACAAGCAAAACAAAAGGCTGAGAGAGAAAGGTACGTGTAATACTGTGTTGTGAAATTTTATACCAATTTTTAGCTGACTGATAGATCTAAACGTGCCAAAGGCAAAGCTGCATGATTTTTCGTTTGTGTCGATCTGTGGACTGTAACGTGGCGGTAAGCAAGTCACAAACATGAACGAAAGATTGATTTTTTTTTTCTCAATCATAATTGAATATAATATGAAGTTTACATCGTCCGTGGAGAAAATATCGTATAAATGAGCGCTATATGGTTGTAAAACGCTAAAAACGAGCCAACGCGTAAGAAACGCTCAAGTCTCTCTTGATCTCTCAGTCATCTCAGACTCGGTCGAGAAACAGACGGATTTTTCATGTTTTCTTTCTCCAGTTGTGCCCCTGAATAGGCCTCGTTCACATTGAGGTCGCTTTTGGAAATTAGACCGATCTGAGATCAGTTTAGCCCGTTACTTTTTTTCGTTTGAAATGGATCCTAGAGACCCCAGACCATCTCAGAGACCCAGATCTCTTATTGACGAAGCCGAAGACGAGATCTGGTCAAATCCGATTATTGCCTGTCAGGAATGTGACAGGATATGAAAGAGTGCATGCTCGAAATAAATCCTCAATTTTCGACGTGTTAAACAACGAATTTGGTAGAGCCGTGAAGTTTTTTTTCTAGCAAAACGTGGTTATACGCACATCTTAAGTATGAACCAACAAAGTTTTTGTTGTTTTTGTTCGTTTTAACATCAAATTCAACGTGACAGTTAAATTTCATTATCACTGTGCTCGCTAAAACCTCAAAGCAGTACGCGTCAACTTCTACGCGAGAAGTTTTTACCCTCTTCAAAAGTCTTGATTGACACGGAGAGAGAGTTTTAAAAAGTCTTAAAAGATAAGATAAAAATGGTTTTCTTAGTTTTATTGAGACGGAAAACTACTCTTTAGTGAACAGAACCAAAGACTTTGCGAAGAATGAATTGCACACGCCACAGCGTATTTTTTTTTGGCCAGTTACTAATAAAACGAGAAACCAGGCGAAAAGAGCCAAAACGACCTAAATGATCCACAACGATCAAAACTAATAGACAAAAGATCCACAACGACCCAAAAAAAGTTCCACCCTCCTAGGAACGTCGGTTAAAATTGATTGAATAATAAATATTTCACTGCTTTTTCATACCCGGAGCGAAGGATGATCTGTATGGTCTTTTTATACAAAAAGACTTCAAAACAAAGGATAACAGGCAAAATCTGGGCGTTGCATGCATTTTTCTATGAGCATGGCTGAAAACAGAGTTCACAAAAGTAGACTAAGTGAAAAATAGAGTCCTGAGGTCAGTCTCACTCTCTACTAATCACTAACCAGCTCCGAGATCCTCCATCCCCATTTACATGGAGATTTGGATTAGATTAATGGTAGGACAAAACTTTAAATTGCGATGTCGGTGTTTCGCTACGTTTTCTTTGCAGTGATGCGGTGTTTGTTATTTTTTTCTGCCGTGTTGCGATGTAGACAGTCCCCCAATGTCCTCCTCATTATTATGCCATAAACCGTTGCGGAACTGTAATACATTTCTTCCAGTAATTTTGTAAATCGAAAAAGAAAACAAACTTGTTATGCCTTCTAACAACGTCTTTCAATATAGCAAGATTCGAACACGAAAACGAAGTGCGAAGGAAAGCATTAAAACCTGAAAAAAAAATGGAATCCAGCTCTTTTTTGAAATCCGGAATCCACTGCGCTGGAATCCGGAATCCACAGCATGGAATCCAGAATCCAAGACTGTCCTGGATTCCCTTACATGGGGCGATTACTGACTGGTAAGAATACAAGAAATATCAGCGTACAAGGGAAACTGACAAAAATTTGTCGAAAGCGAAGACCCATAAGTTAACTCTCTTACTTCCGGTCACTTACCTTATACTGTTCATCATAAGAAAGAAATTCTTCGGTAGCCTTCAGCGTTTCAGCCTCTTTTGAAGCTCTTCTGAGAAACCTGAGGACATCACCTAACTGTTTAAGCCGACCACTGTCTCTCCTGTGCTCATTGGCCAAGAAATCTCTTCGATCGCGATTGGCTGATTCACGCAGAGCCGTCCAAGCAACACTTGTGTCATTTATGGTCACGTGACCATGCTTCTTGTCACCTACATGGACGCTGCAGGAGAAATAATACTATATTCACATCATACTGGATAGCAATTGCGCAGGCACGAAAATCATGTCAGACAGGGCTTCTGTCCGCGCATAAAAACGGTGATATGATTTCGGTGCGAGTCCATGCATACAAAACAATGCGAAGCCCAAGTCAAAAGAAATAGTGAAAAACACGCCGTATCCCGCCTGATACAAACACAAACTTATAACACAAGTATAACAAAATAAAGCCAATTCTACACTGCTTACCTTACTTCTTCAGGGAAAAGTATATAGTATTTAATATACCGTTGTTTGGTATAATAGTTATTAAAATTTTACAAAAAGTCAAAATGGAGTAATCTGCATGATAAATCAAACTAAGCAAACTGTTTTTTTATTGTCCATACCTGCGTACAAACTTAAGAACTTCCTTGTCTGTATTGTCCAAAGTTTCTTCTTCCATTTCATAAGCTGCAGCACGTCTACCTTGATGTTGTCCAGTCCTGGTGTTTTTCCTTCCAAATTTCCATTCTATGATCTCTTCTATCTCTTTTGCCGCTGTCTTTTTCTTTTCACTTTTCACGTTTGATTTAAAAGCTCCGGCTGCTCTGACTGTGAGTAGAGTACGTTCTGCTTTGATACTGCCTTCTGTTTTTCTGCCTCGTACAATATTTCCCATTTTAACCCGCTCATCTCGTTATTCGCATAGTTGACTTCTTAACTGATGCGCGCGCTTAATTATCAGGTGTGAAAAGTATCTCATTTACTGACGTGACAAAAGAACTCTTCATTACTCAGCTTCAGTGGTAATTTACGAGTTTGAATTAGAAGAATTTTCAGTTCGTTACCGGCGGTAAAAGAACAAAACCTAAGATATTGGGATCTGATGAGTGTCAAGTTTTACATAAAAGAACCTCATCGACTGAGTTTATAAAAAATTGAGATTTTAATTTGAAATGTTTAGTTTATCTCAAAACTGTCCAATCGTTTTCAGCTTAGCTAGTAAGTATCAAGAGATTTTAAGTACCAAGGTATGTAAATATAATATATCTAGATTTAGCCTATACTTCTAATTTACTCAAACACAAAAATGAAATCGAGCCATGATGCTAAACGGAGACAGCAACGAGAACTGCAAAAAAATCAATAGTCTGTTTAGCAAAAAAACAAACAAACAAACAAACAACTTTTCAAGTGCGGCACAGACGGTCGCGTGGGCGAGCGGGTGGACGTACGGTCACGTGACTATCAAATGCATAGATAACCAATTTTTCTTACCCATGGTGCTTCGGGAGAGCTCCGCTATAAATTTATGATTGAATTGGAGAAAAAAATATGTAATGTAATTAAACGACTAATATCATTACTGCTTGGGATAATGTAATGCGGTCATATTTTTGAATTGAGAGCTCCTATAACTATACTCCTCGTTGACTATTTTCTTCAAATGACATCCGTGGCCTGGGAACCTGGGACCAAGAGGAACCTTTCACTAGTTTCCAGTTTAACGCGACCTCGGACACAACATGGCGGACAAAAGAGCGGATTTGG
>NC_133212.1:396583-409083 GCF_958299795.1 Porites lutea | reverse complement strand
TACAACACTGTTGCACCCTCCCCCTCTGTGGACATAAATACAACCCCACCCACCTTGGCTCAATACCTTTGTGGCTTCATACCTTTCTTGCAGCTCTTGTTTCTACTTTCATTGGCACAGTATTTTGGAATCTCACTTACTTCTATAAAAGGGCATTGGATCTAATAAGCCAAAGTATGTGAATAACCATACCTAACCGCATCCCTTCCCCCCTCCCCACAGTTTCATTTTCCTATCTCCATGCACACATGTATACATCCCCTAGGTAAGTTCTTCTGTAGCTTGCATTGGAAGATGTACATGTTACTTCCATTTAGAGTGTTTTAACAGAAATCAGGTTATTTTAGGAATAACCTAAGTTTTTTGCCATCACTAGATGTTTCTTTAACTGAAAACAGATTGAACCTGTAAACAAAAAGCTTTTAGATTTAAGAAACAAATCAGTTGCTGAGCAAAAGAGGGTCCAAAGAGATCAACGAAAAGCCATGATAAAAGAAAAGAAAGAGAAGTCTAAAGTAGAGGCATTGTTATCAGCTGTCAAGGTACAAATTAATGCATTGCCAATAGCAAGCTATATCAATAGCAACCGTTGCCTGGTTACAGCTTAATCAGATAAGTGTTGGTCTGCTGGGTGGGAGGCTTCTGCTTCAAACCCCAGCCTGACCAACACTCAGGGTCTATAAATAACTGAGGAGTAAATGCTGCCTTTGTAATGACATCTACAACAAGCGGTTAGACTTTCTAGTCTTCTCGGATAAGCGCGATAAAACCGCAGGCACCGTCTCACAATTTTGGGCTTATAAATTCTGTGCGACGTTAAAGAACCCACACACTGTTCGTACAGGGAGGAGGCACTTTTTGTACTTTTTTTCCACTTTCTGATCGCATAAACAACAACAACAACAGAAATTTATTCATTAACTAAAAGATAAAGTTTACAATATTGGATGTCCCGGAAATAGCCGTTAAGCTAATCTAGGCAGGACAAGACAAGAGCCTTTAAGAACTTATTACAAAAATAAAAGTACTGCAATTACTTGACTCATTTTACGGTATAAGTAGTTATAGTCTAAGTAACGAAACGTGATCTTAAGTTTCGTGTAAGGAGCGCCTAAAAGCATGTCCGACTTCATGCCTCGCCTCCAGACTGCGATTCACATCTGGGGGCATCATTACTCAGTCATTACTTCATTACTTATAAACTGCACCATACTACAGTCTGGCGCAAAGTTCCCCAACCAGCGTTTAATCGAGTAAATACGGTATGAATTTTTTTTCTGGTTTTCTTAGGATCGAGGAGTCCATCTGGAACACCAAGACGATCTTACCAGGTCTATATCTGATGGTGGTTTGGATGTTAAGGTTCATCTGGACACGGACGGAGTTCTTCATTGGCCTGTGTTGTTTGTTTACCCGGAATTTAATCAAACAGACTTAATATCTTCATTTAACGAGAACGACAGGTAACTTGTCGTTAAGTTGTAAAAAGGGCCAATCTTAATTTCGTTAGCTCAAAACAGAAAATTGCAATCTAACTGAACAGCTGTTGTTCATACCCGTAACAGTTTAAGTGAAAGAAGACTATGATTTTTTTATTTCTTCAATGACAAGAGAAGATAAGAGATGTAATACATGAAACACGAGGAAAACTGTTTCATACGATGTCCAAACACCCAGAAGTGATATATCAAACACGAGAAGGTGTGTTTTATCTGATACCAAACACCGACTTGTCATATGTCAAACACGAGAAGGTGTTTTTCTCTTATACAGTATTTAAAAAACAAATCCCTAGACTGGAAAAGAGCGAGGCGTAAGGAGTATTTTAAACTTATTTCGTGGTCACAAGATGTCAAATGAAAGATTCTTTACAGTGTACTATATCTCGTCTTAATTTAAGGCCAAAGTTCGAATAATATTTCTGGTAATTATGCTCACTTTTCCAAACCCTAATCAAAGTGGTGATTTCAATGCCTTTGTTGGTCTTACCAGTCTGAGAAATTTCTCTCACTGTTGCGTTCAGGATATCAGACCACTTACATACCATGTTTGAAGTTGAATCTCCTCCTTGGGATGTAGAAAAGAAATACAAGCCAGAAAGTCTGGAAGTTTATTTCGAAGACGCTTCTAGTGAAAAGCTGTGTTTGGTGAAGAATAATAAATGTCTTAAAGATGTTCTCTCGGACTCAAGGTATCTTGAATGAAGTAATTTTTACTTTAAGTATATACAGGGGTCTCCTGTATGTTCTCTTTACAATCCAACCTCTAATAACAACTGATTTGTTGACTGAGATGCTCCACACTTACATGTGTTTCCTGTAATTTACAAATGCTACACGAAGGTGATTCGATAGCTATACAGCGTTTTCAATCACGTGGCCAGCATCTATGCAGATTTTTTGGAGCAAAAGAAAGCGTTTACAAAGGAAAGAGTTCAACTCCCACAGGATTCGTTTGGAAGATCAACGTGGCCGCAATTTTATTGTAAAAACGCTCTGTCATAGTTGTGCCTGTAAGGTGTAAAAACAGGTCATATATATGTATAAATCGACAACTTTTCTTAATTCCCTAAAGAAAAACCTAAAAGTACTATCTTGTGGCTAAAATGTTTTATTTTACTTTTTTCTGTGTCCAGGTTGCTGGTGAGGGAACGAACACCCTCATTCATCATCCTAAGCAAGGAGTCTTCTTTCAGAACAATATATCTACAGCGCTACCAAGTTGAGCGATGACTTCACTGGTTAACTACTGTCAAATATCCACTACTTCTTCGCGTCCTGTTTGCTCCACCACACTTTCCATACATTTTGAAAGAAACAGCAACCAAATCGGAGTAAATAACTGTTTCAGTACGTACTCATAGCTCCTGCAACAGAACATTCCAGTAACTTGCCTTTAAACTACATTACTAGTAACTGTGTGATCTGCATCATCACCTATTCCCTTTAGCCGTTTTGCCCTTTGGCAGAACTGTAGCCCTCTACCTTAACCAAACAGTGTTATGATCTGTGGGAAGTGCAAACACATACTACTATCGTTGTCCGAACGCACGCGGCAATTTTGAAATAGCTCTTTGTGCAACAAAAAGCTGCATATACCGGCTCCTTAGTATGATCCCAAGACTATCGAGGGGCTTCATTCTTCTTTATGAAGTAACCTGGAACTCCGTTTATGGCATAGAACCGAATTAAACGAGCTTCCTTTAGTGTTTGATTTCTATAAATGCCCGCAGGCTGAATTTGCCTGGTTTTGCGGGTGAACAAATTTCAGGGAAACGTTAAGGGTAGCAAGGGTTGCATGGTTGTTAGAGCAATCGCCGCACATCGATGTGGCCTGGGTCCAAGTCCTAGCTTCGACGCCATATGCAGATGGCATTTGTTATGGGCTTTCTTCTTTGCTCCGAGAGGTTTCCTCGGGTATTTCGGTTTTCAGAAACCTTACATAATACGAGAGATACCATATGATGGACTAGCATTCAGTATCCATGGTTGCTTTATGAAACAGGAACCTAATAAAATGGTAATTCTTCGATTGTTAGATCCCATCAAAGGGCGAGGGATTGGTAATGCAGCTAAGTAATTCATGTCATAGGAACCGGAATAACTTCCGGCGGTATGGGTGCCCAATGTCAAATCCACCAAACAGTTTTTGGCGGAAGAAATTCAATCTAAATAATGTACCTTTTTTCTAACCAACTCCATCGTCAAATATTTTTTCGAACGTTTATTAAAATTATTTTTCCTAAGACAACCGCTGCCCGGTTAGCTCAATTGGTTAAGCGCGGGTCTGCCGAGCGAGAGGTCGCGTATTCGAACCCCAGCCGGAGCAACACCCAGAATCTTCAGAATAAGGTGCTGTCTTTGCTGTGACATTTACAAATGGTTAGACATTCTAGTCTTCTCGGATAAGAACGAAAAACCATAGGCCCCGTCTCACAGCTCTTTCACTGTTCTGATTCTTGTGGAACTTAACAGAACCCACCCTGCTGTGTGTAAAGAGTAGGGGGCGTAGACCCCGGTGGTGTGGTACAACTTTTCATGGGCTGGGTGGGTAATGAAGGGGCTGATATCAATTGGGACGTTAGTCCTGTTTCATCCCCTGTCACCGAGTTGAGTCACCGTGACGAATTCAACAAAGCAAAGCTCGAAGCAGTAAGTCTAACGTTTGCAAGCTGCAGACTTTGTCCGCTCCTACAGTTATACAAATGAGAAACGAAGAAATTAATCGACAAAACTGACAAAAACTTTCATATTTTCTCAATATTTGCACTCTTGCAAATGTATCGCGTCCTGAAAAATCTTGAATCAGCAACAGCTTCTTCTCCCTTCTTCTCACAGTCGAACCTCCACTAACGGCTACCTCATGACAACCGCCACATTTATACAACGGCCACCTCTCTACAATGACCACTTTCTGCTGTCCCCCTAGGAGGCCGTTGTGAAAAGGTTCAACTGTACTAGTGCTACCATGACGACCACAAAAAACAGATAACAACAGAAAATTCATTTTTGTCTCATATGCTTTATTTTCTGCTGACTCTGCGATCGCAGTTTACCAGAAACTCTTTTAGTTTCTTAAGTTAGCCGGGTTTCTTACTATTTATCTTGGCTATTGCGTTTATCTCTGATCGAAATCCAGAATCTCTTACCAAAAATATCCGGAAGCATGAATTGGCCACATTACCAGAGCTACAAGATATACAGATAACGGCAAGATAAATATAGTTTTCCAAGAATAACTGATGTTTCTTTACCTTCCTTCTATTCAGAAAGCTTTTCAGTTTCATACTCTGTTTTTTGGTCAAAACTCCTTCAACACGGCCCGAAAACGAACACATTTATTGCTTTACAAGTCCAACTTAGCAATGTTTTTCATATATTCATTTGTATTTTTTGTAGTGTACGTTTCAAATTATAGTATCAGATTTTTGTAAAAAAAATGTTGAAGGCTATTATAAAAGCATCTATAAGTATTTTTTTGTGATGAATAACGAAGCGACTCACCGGTGTGACGAACTCCGTGTGATATGTTACTATGACAACCATAGAAGTGAACAACACCCAAGGAAGACATTTTTGGAACATACGTCAGGACTTGACTTTTCACTGGCCTATTTTTGTGATAGCGATTTGCAAAATCTCTTGGTGCTTATTATTTCAACTTTTTAATGCCAAGTTTCACTACATTCTTCTTAAGATATACTTCCCCAGAGAGAAGTAACAATATAAATCGGATGTATTACCACAACTACAGCCTAAACAGATAATAACAAATACTTAATATGCGTCAGTAGATAGGTCAGGGTCATCCACGATGCAATGGGCGTTTTCATTTACGTAACAAGCTATGTTTCTATGAAAACTAGAAAACAAACAAGAAAGGATAATCGCATGTTGATCTCCATAAAAGCGCCATGCTGTTTTTGGATGATGGGCGTGGAATCATTTCATTTGCTTCTCTTACGTTAAATGCAACGAACAAACAAACTCTGTGACGCGCTGTATGTTTTTCCTTGCGTATAGAAACGAAAACTAAGGGTATAAATTCTTTCCACTGTACTTAGAAAGTAGTTTCCACTCTGGATTGTCAGAAGCAAATGGCATTCGTACCGTACGTTCCAAGCGTTCACTACATTCCAACTGGTTCAAATAGTTCCTGCAGGAATATTATTTCATCAACCAGTTCAACTTATGTATATTCCAGACCCTTGTCAGCTTCACATCTTGAAAATGTCACTTCGTGTCCTGAACAGCAGCCAATGAACCTCTCCGATGGCGTTAACCCAGGTTTGTTGTTAATCACCTTAAAACTTGGCGCAGTATCGCCGAATATCGAGGAAAGTTTCATAAAAATTATTCCCGCACCACTAAAAGCAGAAAATTGTAGCCCTATTTCTATTCTTTATTAGTCTTCGTAATTTCTAATAGTATATTACTTAATTAAATTAGTAATCACTCACGGAACGTTCATTTTTCATTCAGGCATAAAGCAAGTGGGAAGATAAAAAAAATAGTAAAAACGAGTAAATCAAACTGAAAAACCTTTTTCGTTGGTTGAGCATCGTCGTGATCAGGAAAACTTTCATCACTGACGATCGATTTGTGTTCTATGAATAAAACCTTGATTTCCAAAATGATAGCCCACTTTTAACCATCAGTATGTTTCTCGAAAATCAGCCGTTTTAGCTACAGGATACAAATCTTTCGGGAGAGCCGGCACGCCTACCACGCGCTTTTTACACTGAAACTGGTTTCAAAGTCAGACAGGAGCGACTCTAAATTTTTTTCCTTTTCACCGGTCGGGTTGAGCAGAATAAATACCAGTTTTTTGGCCACAAACTACCGGCCCGAGAAAAATATAATAAGTACAATTTCTTGACTAATTGATAATAGTAATAAACCCCTGAATACCCAAATCAAGTTCTGTTTTCCTTGATATAACGATCTTTCTTTAAAGTTTTAATGAGCCAATTTGATTTGTTTTTCGGCCTTCATTTCTGGAAACGTCTCACTGCAAACTTAATTCTGAAGTTTTACGTTCAAATTCAACCGTTCAGTAACTTGACAGAAAAATTTTGGGCTTACAAGATCGCCTGGTGCGGACTCCTTAACAATATGTTTATAGGTTAGGAGAGAAAAATTTCAGTCCAGGTAAAAAAAATTAAGGTGTGATATCTGACTAACTTAGTCAGATATCACGCCTTAATTTTTTTTACCTGAACTGAAATTTAGGAAAAGTTCAGAATCGCTTTAAAACAGTGATGACCGGCTGAAAGGAGGTGATCCCATGCAAAAAATATCACATATTAAGTAAAACAGACCTTGTTAATTCAAAACTGGTGATAAGCTGCTTATCACCAGTTTTGACTGACCTGGTTAGGGTTAGGGTTAAGGTTCAGGGTTAGGGTTAGGGTTAGCTATTTTTCATTTTGATATTACAGAATGCCTAATTAACTCTCAGTGCAAACCACATTTTATTCACAGCCGTGCAGCCTCAAGATCAACAAACAAAAGTAGGGCACCACAAAAGAACTCATTTTACTGTTTTGCAGCGACGTGAGTTGGAGAAGATATTTAGCGAGTCTCAGTACCTCACACCTCAGAAACGCGAGTCAATCTCCCAACAGCTGGGAATTACTGAGGAAGTAATTCAGGTAGATTAAGCTAATATATAGATTTAGCCAGGCCAAAATCTTTTAAGAAATTTAAAAAAAACTCGTCACAATGAGTTATACACGTGAGCCCATGATACAATCATGTGACACTGGTCAGCAGGTACCCTATTTTGACAGCTGTCTTTTAATCATAATGTTTATGTCCAATGTCAAGTTAAACACAGGTGGTGTGTAAGGCCTTATTGGACTCCAAGCTAGTGGTGTGACATTTTATCTCCTCTAACATATGTATGGGCGGACGTACGGACGGGCGATTTTTTCACAACCAAAATTTCTTGGATGCTTAGGTAATCAAATTTTATTACCCATGGTAAAAATCCAACCCCGTTAATACGGACACCGAAGGGGCCATAGACAGTTTCCTTATGAACGGGGTGTTCATATTAAGCGGGTAATGTTATTAAAGTAAAAAATACACCTTTTATTGAGATCAAAATACTACAAAAATAAGAATGAACACTAGCATCGTCAAATAAACATCTCTAAACTTCACCAAGCCGCTACTCCGCGGACTATTCCATGAAAACACTCAAAAGTCTCGACAAAATCGCTTATTGTACGTTACGTAATCAAAAACCGTTATCTGCATAACTCCTATGATGTCAAAATAGTCATTCCATTTGGTGTACTATAGCGCTGGGAACATCGACATTATATGTCAACTGAAGATTTTTTTACCTTCAAAAGAGAAAGTTTTTTACAACACACAGTGGACAATAAAGTGTCTGCATTAGCGCTGAGGTTGACTTTATATGAGAATCTGTTCATTGGGCAAGAAAAAGGTGTCCGTTGTCCACTGAGGTGTCCGCGTATTAAGCGAGTTGAATTAGAGAAAGTGTAAAGGCTTTCCCCATGGACAAAGAAACTCGTCCGTATAATGACAAGGTGCATGTCCGATCCGTACTCAGCGGCCGTGTCAGTAAAGCAGGATTCGACTGTAGTTCGTTGTTATACGACACTTATCACATTTGTCCTGAAAGTAATTTTTTTTCTTTACAGACCTGGTTTAAAAACAGACGAGTGAAATGGCGCAAAGAACAGCGAAAGCGGCAGTCTGTTGTAGTATCTACACCCCCCACACTGTCAACTGGCCTTTATTTCCACTACTTTGGTCACGTGCCATATCCAAGCAGTAAATTGATGCTTAAGGATGCCCGGATGTTGTATGGTTCAGCTGCGTCTTCTGCGGATTAAGGACAGAGTCCGAATAAATTTTTAAGAAAAAAAATACGAGTATATCGATACTTTTTTGCTGCGTTGTTTTTCTCTTTTTACTAACAAATTCCAAGTCTTGTTTACTGAAATATGTATATCCGAATGACAAATTTCACTTGCCTTGCTTTGTGTTCTTTTTTTTAAATTTATCTCAGCTGGCTTTTCCTGCTGACTTCTATGAATGTAACCGTAAAGAATACGAAAAATGGAAAAGCTACTGGTCGCGAATCGAATATATTTCTTGAAAGGTAGTCCAGACTTCTCAGACGGAATTTGGAATTTTGACTAGTTTGAGTTTTACTCTCCCTCTGTCCATGGAAAGGTCCATGGAGTGAAACACACATATCGCAAAGAACAATTCTAATCATTCGGAATTTTGAATGCAACTTTGACCAACGATACTTTTGTCTAAGTAATTGTAATTAATATTTCCATATATCCATAGTATTTTAATATTAACTAATTAAGCTAGTTCACGCTATGCCGGATAGCTTTGGCGCCGGCCCGAAACTTGGGGCTTCTGATCTCACATAAGAACGGTGATTTTAACGCGATTTCTATGACGGAGCGAAGCTGCGCTGTGCCGATCTCTTAGGTGGAGAGTCACATATCGGATAGCTCAGTTTAGCTGCGGCTGGAAAAACTATCCGGAATATTATGAACATAGCCGAAGACAACTGTGTTTCAGGTGCCGGTAACATGATACAGTCTGTTTCTTTATATATGTTACACTAGTTGTCGTGTAAAGCAAATAATAACAATATTATAGTTACACTGTATTGTATAAGTTCTGGTGGTTTTTACTTTGTTTTCCATCTTGCATTGAGTTAACCTGCGATCAGGCGGTCCCTCTTCCCTTTTCGTTTAGGAGACGAAAAAGAAAAAACGCCTGATCGCAGGTTAGCACTGCGTCTCCAGGGTGACCCATCAGGGACATAGAGCACTCTTCAACGAGGAAGCTGCATGTAAGCCCTCTTCGTGCATCATCCCTTTGGACATTTTTCTACGTCAGTTAAATCATCTCCCGTTCAGCCGTCACCTCGAGTCGACGTCGGTTGAACTTCAGGCTACCCGCGCCCCAGCGTCCCGTGTAGCAGTTCAGTTTTGCTTTCATCACAGGGATAACAAGAAATCACTTTTTAGGGAAAAAAAAGGGCAAAAGTGAACTGTCTTGAAATTTTCCAAATGAAGGAGAGCTTTTTAAGGATGTACCTTTTTGCCCCCCCCCCCCCCCCCCCCAAAAAAAAAGGAAAAAAGAAGAAAAAAAAACGAAGGAGAAGAAGAGGGTCAGAAGAGGCGGCGAGAGTTCTCTTTCCGGGAAGCTGGTAACGAACATGCGTAATAGCTGCGCGGGAAACCCAAAATGGCGGCCGAGAGACTCGCCAAAAGATAATGTCAACAAATCAACGTTTTTTAGGTTTTCCATCCTCTATTTAGACTCGACAAACTCTGATAAGATGAGTCAGGGAAAGAGGTTTGTGCGGGCATTATCGAGAATTGGTTATCCTAAAGCTGATGAGTTTGAAGGCGACAGTCTTGAGTGGTTGTTCGACTGTGACTCACTTGTGCCTTTTCTGGAATGGTTTTGTGAAAATATACACGAAACTAATGTGCTATCACAAGAGGATTTAAACAGGTATATATGAAACAATTTAGACTCAGGAAATTTATAATTGCTACGCCACTGAGAAAGTACTCTAGAGTTTTCAGTTTGTATACTTGTGTATTCAAAGGAGTTCATAGATCTCTCTAAAAAGGCCAGAGCAGGTCTTCCCAAATTTCCCCCAAAATACTGTATACCTACACCAATTGCAATCACGTTGACATGCAAAGAAACAAAAACAAAAAAGCCAAAGGATAATAAGTAAGCCATAAAAATTACATTTGTGAGTACATTTTGATTTCTTGATAACACTGAAAGCACGAGCATTTCACTTTTTTAAAAAAATGTGGTCAAATTCCACAGGATATGTAAGTTGGCAGGTTAGATGGTCAAATGCCCCACTGGCCTAGCGCTTCAAAAAGCATCAAATTTCGCACCCACCAGTGATTATTCAAAAAATTTTCCTATGCGTCAAACCGTTTATTGAAATGTAAATATCCTACTAAACACGTCTGAAATATCTAAAGTCTCGGAAAGTTGTCTTATAAAGGTTTGTTCATTAAATTTAAATGAAACTATTCATTCCAGAAAGTCCACATTTAACAGGCTTTTCCAAAGGCTCTCAAATGATCATCTCAAACAAGACAGTGAAATATAGGAGCAATGACCAGTAAATGCGGTGCACATGCTGAATGTGGAAAGAATTACAAAATCCTTCCGTGGCGGCCTTATTTTGGATCAAATTCCCCACTGTATGGAGCAAAACTCCTGTCAAATGCCCAGGGTATACCCTGGGGGAGGATAAGTTGTTTTGGAATTGACTAATACATAATGAATTTGACATCAATTAACGTGAGAAAAATTGGCCACCCTTTGTTTAAAAATGTAATTTAATGTTAATTTCTATGTCTGTGATAGCCTTCCTCGGAGATTCCATGTCAAATTATTTTTTTTCTCATCACCTTTAGTAACTCCACCTTCTACTTTGCTTATAGGTTTGATGAACTTTGTTCATCAGGAGCTTCTATTCTTGAAGTAAGTAACTTGATGTACTGAAGTTACTTTATTAATATAGAAATAATCTAGAGATCATTACACTGTAGATGAAAATAATTCCTTTAAAAACAAACAATAGTAATATTAACCTTTTAATATTATTCCTTTTATCTTCTTCAGCTCAAATTTAAGTTTCTGGGTTAATTCTCAACTACCTTTTTCTCCTACCCTAATTATAAGGCAAAGGAAACAGAGAATCAACCAAAGTTAAAAAATTAATTTAATTCTGCCTAGTAACAGTCATATCCTCCTGCTTATTCTCCACACTGTTCTCCATACCTTTCCTATCGCAGGGTTCTATGTGTTTCCCAGGTTAGGAAACACATATCACTAGGGATATGTGTTTCCAAGGTAGGAGAACACATGTCACTAGAGATATGTGTTTCCAAGGTGGGGGAACACATTTCACTAGCGATATGTGTTTCCCAGGTGCGGGAACACATATCACTAGGAATATGTGTTTCCCAGGTGGTTGAACACATATCACTAGGGATATGTCTTTCTTAGGTGGGGGAGCACATATTGCTAAGGATATGTGTTTCCCAGGTGGGGGAACACATATCACTAGGGATATGTGTTTCCCAGGTGGGGGAACACATATCACTAGGGATATGTGTTTCCCAGGTGGTTGAACACATATCACTAGGGATATGTGTTTCCCAGGTGGGGGAACACGTATCACTAGGGATATGTGTTTCCCAGGTGGGGGAACACGTATCACTAGGGATATGTGTTTCCCAGGTGGGGGAACACATATCACTAGGGATATGTGTTTCCCAGGTGGGGGAACACATATCACTAGGGATATGTGTTTCCCAGGTAGGGGAACACATATCACTAGAGAGATGTGTTTCCCAGGTGGGGGAACACTTATCACTAGGGATATGTGTTTCCCAGGGGGGGAACACTTATCACTAGGGATTTGTGTTTCTCAGGTAGGGGAACACATATCACTAGGGATATGTGTTTTCCAGGTGGGGGAACACGTATTACTAGGGATATGTGTTTCTCAGATAGGGGAACACTGTTACTAGGGATATGTGTTTCCCAGGTGGGGGAACACATATCACTAGGGATATGTGTTTCCCAGGTGGGGGAACACATATCACTAAGGATATGTGTTTCCCAGGTGCTGGAACACTTATCACTAGGGATATGTGTTTCCCAGGGGGGGAACACTTATCACTAGGGATTTGTGTTTCTCAGGTAGTGGAACACATATCACTAGGGATATGTGCTTCCCAGGTGGGGGAACACGTATTACTAGGGATATGTGTTTCTCAGATAGGGGAACACTGTTACTAGGGATATGTGTTTCCCAGGTGGGGGAACACATATCACTAGGGATATGTGTTTCCCAGGTGGGGGAACACATATCACTAAGGATATGTGTTTCCCAGGTGCTGGAACACTTATCACTAGGGATATGTGTTTCCCAGGGGGGGAACACTT
>NC_133212.1:12500-72500 GCF_958299795.1 Porites lutea | reverse complement strand
TTTACGTCTTTTTTCCGGCGCAGTCACCGAGTTGTTAGAACTTATATTAGACGCTTTGTCAGAGTCCTGATGAGGCTGTGAGGTAGACCCTGAAAGGCCGACGGCAGGGACTAAATCATCCCCTGAATCAAGTTCACAGAATCCACTGTCGCTTTTGGAAAGGCGGCTGTGCTGTTGCTTTCTTGGTTTAGTTTTATCACTGCTGGACAAGATGTTTTCTACAGACTCCTCAGTTCCTTCCCTGTTGAAATTCAGTTTGGAAATAAATAAACCCTCTAACTGATCTACGCCACTTTTTCCATTATCTTCCAACATAAAAGTGCTATCTCTCAACCGACCCTGTTTTGCAATTTGATTCAGGGGTTTTCTCTCTATACCATTCGGCATTCCTTCTATTCCCTCTTTGCAACTTCTACAGGCCGCCGTTTCGAGGCTATGTTGTGTAAGCTGTGTAGTTGTTATATTAGGAAGAGTAAGAGTTTCCGAAGTAGCAGGTCCTGAAACTGATTGCCTCCTTCCCAGCACTTTTCCTTTCTTGATCCGCGCTCTCTCCGTGGCAACATCTGTATGTATTCTTTCCAACTTTTCTCCAAAAGCAAACATCTTATTGTCTTTAAGATACTTGAACGCCGCGGTTTATTTCAAAGAAGTTGCTGCGGCCTTTCGCTCGTAGAAAAACGCACCGATTCCAATTAAGAAGCGGTTCCCTTTAAGAGCCAAGTCGGGGAATACTTTTAAGAATAGACCGCGTCAGAAGGTGAGAAGTGGAATAATAATTACTAATTGATTGCTCAAGTAATTGACTTCAAACAAGATTTTCACTTGCGAATTTTCTCAAGACTGTGACTTACAACACGCGCGCGCGGTTTTGACAGCTTGTAACCGCGTTAGGTTGTCTTGTACTAGTTTAAGAGGACACAACCTCCTGTAATTACAGTTCCGTAATCACGTTTCTTTCCAGTCTGTTGGGCAACAGCGTTCACATTCAATGTAATCTTTTCTTTACAAATAAACGAAGAACATTCCAGTCAAAACATGAATATTCAATTTACTTTCTACAAAAAGAATTCCCATTATTAGTTCCTCCTATTTAAACGATGCTGTCTGTAACAAAATATATTTTTGCACTCTCTTTTTTAGTAGTTCGGTTTCCCTTATTTTTAAGATAATGAAATATGTTCCAGCATAACTGCACGATGATAAATAGTTAATGGCATCCTAATTTGTAGGTGATATTGTTCTCTTCAACAACAATAATCTTCGATGTGAGTCGAATACAATTATAAGAAACGCACGTCACAACAGGCTAAACTATTAGACTGAGAAGGCAAGATCATAATAGAGGATTACATCCTTTCTGATTGAAAAAAATCTACTGCATTTCAATACTCGAGCTAAAAGAATTTAACATCAATAATCATGATGTGCCTTCTGACAAATTCACTAATCATGTTTATGTTTGCGCTTAATTATTATAAACTTTTTGAACAAACATATTTTATCCTTTATTATACAAGCGTCACAAGTATCCGCCAGGAGCATGGGTAGCAACCCTCAACCTGAGTTCATGTCATTGCTTAGAAACGGCCTGGCCTGCGAACAGCAGACGCATCTGCAGTCGTCGCTTCTCTCCTTTTCGGAGGGAGAGAAGAAACGGCCCAGCTAATGGACTGTTTTTGTCGTTTAAACAAACATATAATAACCCGCTCAGGGCCCGCTTTACTCTGTGTGAGTCAACTAATAAACACTGACTGAACACTATGAATAGAAGCAAGAATATGGAATGGCAACCCCCGACCAAGAGCTCTATAGAGGACTGGGCCAGATTGACAAGAGGATGATGATCTTGACTTATTTGACATCTTTATTACCGATCATTTGCACGGTAACTTATTTTCAGTTGAATTTCCGACGACTTATTAATAAATTTACCTACTTTACTTGTTAAAATTCTATTCATGTCAATGCTAGCAAATGAAATACTAATAACCTTGAAACTGAATTTATATAAGTAAGAAAATAAACTTGAAACTTGCTTCATATCAATATAACTGCGAGTAATAAGCTTGTTTGGTAATAATGCATTCCACAACATGAATTTTGCCTTTCTACTCTTCTATGAAAGACATGATCGTTTCTTTGGGTCGCAACCAAATGGCTACAAATTAACGTTTTCATTCAACTGTACTCCCTGCTTTTCAAACAATTAGAATTTCATTTCACATTACGCGCTTCAATCAGCACAGGATACCAAATATTTGAATGATAAACCCGGATGGGTAACCTGTCGGCATAATGATAAGCGATCTACCGTCTGACTGCTAAGTGTATAGATCTAGACTGGAACCGACCGAAAAAAGGGTAAATGGAACACAACTATTTCAAAACGTAGTCCTAATTTTTGGTTGGAATTTCCAAAAAATGACCTTATCATTAACCCTCTAAATTTGCGTGATAAGCTGCGCAATCTAATGTGACCAAAATTAGCTGTTAAATCTTATGTTTATAGTAAACTGAACTTCTGATAAACCTGCTCAGTTGTTAAAACTAAATCATTTATGTTTCCTTTTCTCATCGAATAGTATAGCACCCGGCTCAGTTTCTTTTGAGGCTGTGTTAGCCAGGTAAGATCCCGACTGACAAGCGACATGGCCTTGAAACAGCGCCGGACAGACATACCGCCACAGATGAAAAGGGTTGAAACTACGACAGCAACGAATACAAGAGTAGAATACAATAGTAAAAAAAATTCCGACAAGGACATGGCTTTCCCCTCAATACAGAAAACGACAACTTTTGAAATTCAGACTAGAGACGACATGCCTTAAATCCTACAGCCCTCCACCCACCCACCCCGCCTCAACAACCCAACAGAGCCTGCTTTGAAACTGACTCTGTAAAGCTTATTTACCTAGTTTAACTATAAAATCCGTTATCTAAACATATTTTCTACACATCTTCAACATCTTGTTCTTGGTCTTGTTTCCCTCCTGATACAATTTTCAAAGCCTCCTGCCAGGCGGCCAAACACTAAACAAAAAGTTTAAAAAATGTAAGCGTTAGTAAGAAGCAGCCTTCAAGCCGACCTGTAGCACCAATAACTAATAACAAACTTCTAGCCTACAGAACAGCCGTTACAATAGCACCTTTTCATCCAGGAGGTAAAAAATGAGAGTTTTACTTTAAAAAAAGACATACTTTAAGCTTTATTAAACCCTTACCTCCTTGTAATAGTTAGCGTGTCTCTCGGAGTACTCAGTTAACAGTTCTCTGAAGTCTGTTATTTTGTTCTTTTGCCATCGTTCAATGTCTGCCTTGAGATCAACATTAGCACACTCCAAACGATCACTGCCAGACTCAGCTAGTTTTGAAAGCTAAAACAAGAGTAAAAACCACATTTTAACACCACACCATTTTAACATTTTAAGCACAATGTGACCATACAACTCAACAATGTCTCTAACCTCTTTTTTGTTTTTGTTTCTGTTTTTCCCCTTAACAAAAATGTTGAACAGGAATTGGAACAAAGAAATAATGGCCCGCAATCCTGATCTATACTTCGAGTCAGTGTTTTACCGACACCCACTAGTATTATTATCATAAATAAGTCAACATTGTTTTACAGGATGTAAACTTCAAGAGCTTCCCAGGGTTGTCATTAAGAGCCGGGGGCCGGGGATTTTCCCCGGCTACTAAGAGAGTGGCCCCCAGCTACTTTTATCGGAAAATAGAAGAAAAACAGGACCAAAAGAGATCCCTAGCCGTTTGATTCCCCGCCTACTTGTTGTATTTAGCCAGCCACTTGAAATCTTAGCGACAACCCTGGCTTCCCCAGACACATACTTCAGTGAAAAACTTCTTACAGCTTTTATGAACAAAAAAAGACGTACACAGCTAACGTTTATGCACTAACTAAATAAAATGTATTTTGTCAGTTGATAATGCAGTTATATATAACTAACACTTACCTCTTCAATATTGGAATCCACTCTTTCTCGTCTGTCTTGCCTGGACTGTTCAGTGTCTTTACCAAACCAACGTCCACCGCCAGTCCCTTTGTCCAACTACAAAATTAATGAGGTAAACGCTGATTAGTCAACTGGGATTTAAGAATGGGCTAAAACTGTGTAAGCTTACTTACATGATGATGATGATGATGATGATGATGACTATGTGGACGAAGATGATGATAATGATGACAATGAGCATTTCTAACATTATTTAATGGTTTATAAGAACCAACAACAAGACAGTGTTAAAAGTACTGTGTCCAAAGGTCGCAGCTTAGCAGCTTCAACTCTAATAATAATTGAAGAGCAGCTTTGAGAGGTTTGAAATCCAGATGTTCTATTTGTGTGGAATCATAAGGTAATTTTGCTCAAGTCTACCTTTCTTTTCTGGCAAGAGCTAAAGCTGAAGAAAGAAAATGTGATATAAAACAAGAAACAAAGGCACATCAGCCATTTCATTGCATTAAGAGGTTTTCTTATAAGATAGTTATTCCTGACCTCTTCTTTTTCAGCCTTTTTTCTTGACAGTTCTTCTAATGTTACTTCATATTCCATCTGAATTGTGTCTCGATGTTTAAGAGTGCTCTATTAACATAACAAAAGAGATTGTTGATTAGGGTAACTTTCTGGCAGTGCAGTACAAAAGCTTGACATCTGATGCCATATCTTTGCAAATTCATACCTTTATAGCATCTGTGTAGAGAACATATTCATGCAATGGTTCCATAAATCGTGGATCTTGAGCCTTGAGCTAAAGGAAAATGAATTGTTATTAAAAAGCGAAAAAACTAACAGAGGTCAAATGTAAAGGTTAAAGGTATGGGCAGGATTCCCTTCTATTATTCCCAGTCTTAAATACTGCAGAGGTGCAAGAGGATAGGAAGTAATCAGCCCCAAAGGCTGGCACCCCTCCCTTACCCTTGTAAATTTCGACTTATCTTTGATGAGTGACTTGGCGACAGAAGCAATGGTTCAACAGCACTTACAACTAAAATTAATTTATGCAATTATTATTCTTACCAGCGTTTTGAGAGATGAGCTGTTCTTGTCGAAAGCATTTGCCATGGCATGCAATGGATCAACCAGTTTTGATTCAGCGTCAGCCCATAAGTTGAAGATTGGAATGTACTCCGTATACACTTCAAGGAGATCTGTGTCAAGAAAATAAGACAGGACTAATAATTATTAAAGGCGTGAAGACCATGCTTAATTTAACTTCAATATTACCTTTACCAGACTGGAGATAGTATGTCGCAAAGGGATTTCCTCTACTTTCAGAGATGTAAATAAATGTTATGAGTGGTAACTTACTATACGGAAAACATTTACTTTCTCAAAATTCCAAATACAAAAACAAAGACTTGACTCCAAGTTTAAAAAACAGATCAAAAGTCTTAAACTTCCACTAGAGACTCAAAGTATGGTCTGTAGTGATTTTCTTCCTCACAAACTACATAGAAAGTTAAAGGTTTGAAATTAAGCAACAAATTGATTCTGTGGTGCAAAACAACTCTAAAATGATGTCAAAAAATGCATTTCAGTGTAAAAGCAAATAACCACACTTTTTTTACCAAATCTATCCTTTGCTATCTTATCAGAAATAGTTTCTAAAGCCAGCATCTTTTCCCTGAAGGTCTTGATGTACTCAGCCATTTCTTGAAATTCTGGTTCTCTGTTTTTGAGCATCCATGAAGATGCCATGTTCCTCATTGAATCACTCATTCTGCTCATCAGGCCAGGGCTCTGCTTCTTTACTGATGTAAGTTCCTGAAGTTTGAAAAAGAATACAAAATAAAGTAAGATAATGGTACCATCGGCATGGCAACAGCAGTGGAACAGCTGCTTTCTGAGCAACTGAGAGTCCTTCACTGCAAGGTACCCGGCCTTAGCATTGTTTACAAGCTTGGCTATTTAATGTGGTTAAATGTAATTTAAGCTAAGTTAAACGCGAAACAATGCTGGTCTGGGGTTTCCCTTGTCTCGGTCATGCGCAGTGGTGGGGGATCTGCAGGGGGTCGCGTGGTTTTACAGCTCGGGTTTTGAGGTCAACTCATTTCCGCGTGCACTTTTGCCTTTTCGACGGTGCTTGGCGACTTTACTCCCCGCCCTTCCCTCCCCCTTTTCCGGTAAGTATGTGGTAAGTATCATGGTTCCACTGTCTTCTGTCAGTGTGACGGTGCCTGGTGGTTGCCGCTCACAGGGTTGTCATGGTTACCCTACGCGCTCGGCTCCGGTGCTCGAGGCCCCATTATCTTTCCAGGCACCTTCCCCAAGCTCATCTACTGTTGATGAGTTTAATACACCAACTTGATGACATAGAATGTGCTGGTTCCTCGCAAAAGCGAGTTCATAATTTTGTTGGAATTTGCCACGCTTGGGACTACCATTAGGATCATCAGTTGTGATCATCTCTTTGCTATAAGTCTATTGAATTTGGTTGGTGTCTGCCTTGACATCATCCACAGTGGTGAGGTCCTTCGATTCACATATTTCTAGTAGATACAGTTTACATGCACAAGGTATTTAACACAAAAGAGGACAAAAATTGAGACTTTACGCATCAGCTTTGTTAAAAGTCTGTCTAGTCCTAGCTCACTGTATCTCAACATGTCATTGCACTTACGCCAAATTTATTACTACAAAATGTCAACAGAAACAAGATGCACTTACCCATGTTTTTGCAGTGAGAAACACATGAAAATTATCATTAAAAGACATCACAGGATGATCTGCAATCCTGCTGACAAACTTGTTGAGAGCAATTTGTCTTGACCTCAAAAATTCTGTAGTAAATCTATCAAAGTGCTTTGAGAATGATTTCTTCTCTGGAAGTGGCTGTAAAAAAACACAAACCAAAAAAATCTTTAAGTATAATGCCATCACCAGCTTATTTCTTTAGCATCAGATGACTACCATGGTCAAAATTTTTAAACATCAACAATGTACGTGCCAAGCCAATAAATCTCAGGACTAACAAGTATCTCTTTAGCTTGTATCTTTTGCTTCCCTGATGTAGGTCATGTGATCATGCTTAAGAAAACCTTTTTTTTCAGACCTTCTCCTAGATGCAACTGATGTGACAATGTAAAACTCATTATTTTTATCACAAATCTAGAGCCAAAGTTTTCAGGTGTCAGGAGATTGCAGTGCTCTGTTATGATTAATAACAATATATTATTAATCATAACAGAGCACAGTCTCCCGACACCTGAAAACTTTGGCTCTAGATTTGTGATAAAAATAATGAGTTTAACATTGTCACATCAGTTGCATCTTATTATATTATATGGTTTTGAAATAATTGCTCAATAGTGTTGCCCAATAACATTAGTAACAAAAGTCAAGTTAGTTGGAGTTTTATGTCAAAGACAAATACCATCTGCTCTTGTTGTCCAAATGTCCATGTCAGAGTCACTGAAAACATTTTCTGGACAGCTTCCCTCCAATAACAACAATAGATTACTAGCCTGCATATGGCTTTACCATTCTCGTCTATTAGGAACCTTTTTTTTTTACATTCAAACAATGCAGGAGGCTGACTATGAAAAGCTGCTTACAGGAACAATGTGAGTGGGGTAGCTCTCTTCAAGTCTTTGCCTCAGCCAAAGGAAATCTTGATATCTTCTTCTTACACTATATTCTGGGTGATCAAATTGTCCTCTTGTGGTCTGTAATACAAGAAACATGAACATCTTCATGTTAACTTTAGTTCTCATTAACCACACATTCACATCAACAACCTGGGTCATTGACTAAAAGAGTCAGTTTACTTCAAAATCTACAGACTATAAACATATATTTCTTTGCACAGCTGTAGACCACAAATCAATTTCTTGAAAATTTTAATGATTCTAATTCTTGCAAAACCTTTATACCTTGGTAGTGACGTTGTAACTGACATATCCTCCAACATGCTTCTCAGGATCATCAACAGTCACATGCAAATCTTTCACTTGAGTCATTTCATCATATCCTCCCATCTTAAAAGACTCCAGGAATGCTGTACTTTGATCTAAGGTTGAGGAGTCCAAATCAACAGAGTGTACTGTCTTGTCTGCTCCTGCTGGACTCTGCTCAAGGAATTGAAAAAATAAATCACAATATTATTTTGGTGATCCTATTATATTTTTAAAAGGTGAGCCTAAGAATCAAAGTTTGTTAATGTTTCAGTAGCCAGAACATGTATAATGTACATGCATAACACATTGTAATATTGTTCCATCTGACAACATTTATCAGCAAACACATAATTTAGTATGTTTGATTACTATTTCTTCTTGTTCTGAAGAGTCCATGACTTTTCATGGTAGATTAAAGGAGCATAACACACCAGAGCTCTCTCAGGGTTGCTAGTGTTGTGCAAACCGTGCACCAACTAGACATAATGAGCCATTAATACAATCATGTCTTGTCATCTCAAAAGAGTAATTGGTACAAACAAGACAATTTCTCAACCCATATTGCAACATTGTCTTGTAACATACAGTCTGTATGGCTAAAGGTAATAAATACCTTTATTTATGTCTTGTTGTTTGGAGAGTGTGTTTCTGTAATACTATTGTACAACTGTACACCATCAACCAATGGCTTAGCATTAGCTTGAACATGTGTCTAACTACATGTATATAAAAAGGTTATTTTAACAGAATCCTTTATTTGTTTAGCTGTCTTGCTTATTGTAAAGAAGATCTGTAAATCATTTTTGTATTTTGTATTTTTGTATTTTGCCTCCCTCCCTCCATTCTGATTACTGGCATCATCTCTTACATCTTGCAATCGGCTAAGTCTTACTTGCAGTAGCGTCCCTAAGCTTTTTGATTGCCCTTTTTTAATTGCCCTAGTTTGTTTCCTGTTATTTGCCAATCTTTATCCATTTATATTTAAGCACTTGCCAGTGGTATCAGCCACAATATTGCTATAAAAATGTTGGCTCCAACTAATTATGACGACGCTGTGCCGTAGGTGATAAGCTTATAGTGTTCTGGTGAATTAAGCTTTTAGGTCACATGAGAATTTTGGTCCCTTGGTCCAGCTATCAGTGGCCGGATCCAGCATTATTTTTATTGGACTGGACAATGCTAATGTGACATAAACTCCGAGAAATTAATAAATCTTGCTTTGCAAAGAATTATTAAATATGCAGAATGTCCACCTCTTCTACAACCGCTGCCACTTTTTTCACACTCGTTTCATACCTCTCCATCAATGGCCAAGTCTCCGTGTAGAGCACAGTTACTTCTGTTTCTTAGGCAGCAGGTTATAATGAGGTTAAATATATAGTATATCATTTACATCCACCTTATTCTTTGGGGAGCCCGGGGGGTGACACAGTGGTGAGAGCACTCACCTCCCAACAATGTGGCCAGGGTTCAAATCCTGGCATCAACGCCATATGTGGGTTGAGTTAGTTGTTGGTTCTCTCCTTTGCAATGAGAGGTTTTTCTTCAAGTACTCCGGTTTTCCCCTTGCCTTAAAAACCTTGACACTTCCAAGTTCAAATTCAATCTGGAATGCACGGACGCATTTCAACGAGTTCTTAAGAATTTCTATGTGCTCCGTGGATAAATAAATGAAAATTACGATTATTACTTTTGCTCCAAAGATGAAGCTTAAACCTGTTTAAAAAGACCTTGTGTAACCTGTCTGGCCCACACCGAAAAAATTGTGTGAACAGCGGTCAGTTACAGCTAATCCAGTAAGAGAAAACATTATACTCTAACATGAGTGTTTCCTCAAACCTTCTCAAAGATTTGCTTAGGTACTTTTAACTTAAGCTTATTTAACGATCAGTAATGGATTATAAAATTTCAGATTCATGTTTGTATGCAACTAGCTCACGAGATGAAATCTACCATTGAATTAAAATAAAACGAAAAATCACTGTTTTCTTTTGGATATGAACTTACATCTGGCAACACAACTTCCCCTTCCTCGCCGTCATCTTCTTTCTCAAATGGATTGAAAGTGTCCATGTCGTCCGCCATATTGTAATCGTGATTAGCATAGTCGGAATGTCCTCGCCGTTATTCGTAGAAGAACGAATGATACCGAAGGCTGCTCGACAAGACGTGCCAGCTGTTGTTGAAGCTACTGTCGTTTTCAAAGGTTTTTAAGCGATGGCGGAGGTACAACTCTTGGTTCTAGGCTCAGAAGGAGTTGGGAAAACCGTTATGTTGAAAAGGCTGCAAACAATAACCGCTCAGGAGAATTTAGCCCAAGCACAACAGAAAGAAGATTTGGGAGAAGCACCTTCAACCATACCTACAATTGGTGTAAATCTAGTTACTTTGACACACAACAGAAAGAAGTACACTTTCAGAGAACTTGGAGGAGCTATGGGACCAGTTTGGAATAACTATTTTAAAGATGCGAACTGTGTAGTTTACCTTATCGACACAGCAAAAAGGACCCAAATTGCCTCTTCCTGCATTCAGCTTTTGGAAATGCTGTCATCAAAGGAAACACAAGATATGCCAATTCTGTTGATTTTTAACAAGCTTGATTCACCAGACTGTATGAATATGAGTGAAATAACTGCCTTAATAAGACTACCAGATATAATAGCGAATGCTAGACAGGACATAACTGTTTTAGAGTGTAGTTTCCGAGAAGGAACAGGATTGCACGAGATTTTAAAGTGGTTGCAAGAAAAATGCTCTGTGCTTTATGGTGTGAAATAGATGAACTGATCCAGTGCCAAAAGGAGGCAGTGCAGTCATTTCACAGAGAAACAAAAAGTGTAGTAGTATTTGTCTCTAGGCATCAGGAGGGATCAAGGGGTATTATATATAACCTGCGCAGGCCTGTGGGAAGGGGGGGGGTGCAACATGTGTGTTTGCACCCCTCCACAGGCCCCAGAGGTCCACTTTTTTGTCCACTTTTTTGTCTTTGACTCTTGTTTCTCACAACCGCACGGAAACGCTTGTTACGCAGGCTTCTTACAGGAGCCACTTATCTGCGGCACAAGAGAGGCTCTCTTCACTGGCTAATAAAAACATCCACTGTCTAACATATATTTATCTGAAAGAAGTCTTTGTCTGATCTGTTTCTAAGAAATACCCAAGGAAGCTTGAGACTGGTACACTATTGAAAGATCATGATGCAAACATCATGCATTAAACCTAGCAAATAACACAGATTTACATCTTTCTTTTCACTTTTTTTTCCTTTTAAATAGTTACATCCGGCATTGTCATTCTAAAAAATTGTAAAATAAAGTACTCTATACTTTTGAAGGTTAAAAGTCTGAGAAATACCCAGGTTTTCAAAATGCTAGAAATGCAGTTTCAGACAACCTTATTTCCCCCCACCCCAGAGACTTGCGCCTCTGGCATCATTTGGTCCGTCTCCTTGTTGGATCGCACCTCTCCATAAAAAATCCTAGCTACGGGCCTGCTGTGTCACAGACAAAACTAAACTCTGGTTAAGTCCACATGCGAAACAGCTCCAAAATCTTGTTCTGGGCCCCCAGCTGTGTACCAGGATTCGATTATGCACCACGATTGGCCTGTTGAAGAAGCCATTGTCAATTTGCCAATCAAGATGAAAGGAAATTTGAAATGCACTTCTGGTAATTTGATGAGCCTGTTGAGGGCCCAGAGCAATGATATCAGCACTGCTTCATAGATGTTATGAACCAATGTTAAATTGCATCAGTGACGCAGGCTAGGGGTATTAGGGGGACAATCATTTGCAGAAGAGGCAAGAACATAAGACAGCCAACATACTGATGTTTTCCATATTGCTTTTTTGTGTTTATAACCTGCAAATACTCTCAACAGTCTCTCATTGCCAGCTCCTCACTACTTAAGCATTTTTCATGCAATACATCTGCATTATGGTCCAAAAAATTCCATACTAATGACCAAAATCAATATTTACATGATAAATCTGGTAGCCATGGGGTTCTGGATGCAAATTTGATCAAGTTTCCATTTCTCCTTCTCAGTAACCATAACATTTTGAGTTTTTCCAATTTGGCACCAATAGAGCTCAAATTCTTCTTGTCAAGCAAATCTCTTCATAGGAAATAGGTGTTTCAAGGCAGATTCAGTGTATCAATAAATTATACCTGATTTTTGAGAGTTTTTGTCTTGTCTGTTATTTGTAAACATAAGTAAACAACTCAGAGCTCCCGAGCAAAGTACAGACAGATTAATAATTATAAGATTAATGGACGGGATAAAGGAATAGGAATTAAAAGTGCCAACTTTCCTCACTTGCAGCCAATGGCTGAATTGCAAAGAAACTAGAGAGGTTAGATCACATGTCAGCACATAAAGGTGCACTATGCAGCGGCTTCAGTCCATATCCCAGTGAAATGAAAACTATTATTAAATTTCAGAGACACAGTTGCTTAGAAATTACCGGTAACCTGAATATCCGTATCATTAACTTGTATTTGTATTATTTTATTGGCTAGTTTGTTGGTTGCACAATATGCTGGTGATGAATGGAATGGATTCTATCTCTTAGTGAAACCCCTTCAGGTAGTGACTTCTCATGTAAAACTTCATAAAACTGCTCACAACCTACTCCCTCCCCACCATGAGACTAGATCAAACCATTGCTGTCACAACAGGATGTCATCTTTATTAGCTAGCCTGCATAGCAGGCATCGAAAGGGGTAGGGGATAAGGAGGAAGGGAAAAAAAAGGGGGAAATTTTGCGCTTTTCTCTCTCCCCCCTACCGTCTCCTCTTTTTGTGCCTCCCACACACGCTATTAATAGCAAGGAAAAAGTGCAACCTGGCAGCACTAATACCAGTCAATACACAATATTTTAATGTTATTAAAATTTTATTAATATATTATCATGCCTTTTATGCAAAATCCTGTAAATACTGGAAACATGTCACTGATAAAAGATAACTGTGTTTCAGGAAAAGGGACACTCGTTTTAGGTATCTGGCATCCTTATCACACATTTTTACATACATTTTCATTATCCTCTGTGGGTTCCTGCTGAACATTTTCACTTAAAGCTGTATGCAATATTAACATAACTTCCCAGATTTGATAAAGCTGGTTTTTATGCATAAAAGTAATGACTTTTTTTTTTCTGAAATATTATTCTCAGTCATAAAATTACCTAGGTATCTCCCCTTCAAGAAAGCAAAATGCAAAATTTGCCACGATTCATCACTATAAACTTTTAAAAACAGTTAAATAAAATGCAATTAACTCAATGAAAATCTGAGTTTAAAAATAAACTATTCCTAAACTTTGATATAAAAATACAGTCAATCCTCCATTTGTAATTACCTCTTGTGTGTGACCAACAGCATCCAAAATACCCTGAAAATCAGTTTTTACTGTCAAAAAACTGCAGTTGGAACCTCTTGTAAAGAAATCACCAGATATTGGCACTTTGGATGATCACTCACATATGGGAGCTTTCACTGAATTTACCACTTTCATATAAGATATAGTACAATTATTTATGATAAAGTAATTACACAACTGTAGTTTCCAGAGATGAAACTGATCAATACCCAATGCATTGAGAAAAGATGACTTAAATGTCATGGAAACTTTCATTTTGTTTCCTTGTGTCTCTGATCTCTTTTCTTCTCTCTGGCTGTATAAACAAGGCAGAGATTCCAACCCTCCCGTTTTGGCCAGAAACCTCCCATTTTCAGCAAATATTCCCAGCCTTCCATTTTTGCTTAACATTCTCCCGGTCTTTGAAACTCTTCCTAGCCAAAGAAAGATAATGTTTTCTCTGTTTAACCACTCCTTTTAGCAGGATTTTTTGCTGTTTTCCTGTGGTTTCTCAACCATTTTTCCCCTACAGCATCTGAGCATGAGCCTGCGATAATTTTGGGTGCAGTAATGGACTGGATTGCCTCAACTTTGCATACGAAATGGCTTCTTAGAGGAACATATTTTAAAAATTATCCCAGGGAAGCATGCCCCTGGACCTCCCAGAGGCTCGTTTGTGGGTGCGGCTATGCCAGGATTGGAAAGGCAATGCAAACGTCTCGCCCAGCATAAAACAATACTATTATTAATTGGTTCTGCTTTCCTTTAGGACCAGGTACTCAGCATGTAACAATAGTGATATTTATTTTTATTCTTATCTTTTTTGGCTTGAAATTGCTGTTTCTTGAAAAATAATTATCTGTATGACCAAGTTTCAGGGGCACCCAACGAGAATATAGTTAAACATACCATTGTAGAACATATTTTAGTATTTAAACGGTAGATGTAGGCATATTATTATCCCCTAAAGATTTTTCATCTGTTCCCATTTCCTAGATGAAAGTCTAGTGATACGAAAATTAGAGGGATCAAAACATAACTTTTCAAAAAATTTCAGCCAGAAAAAAGGCTCCCAAAAATTCTAGGTGACCTTTTTTAGGGTGAAAATCCGTAAAAATGGGCAATTATAACATTTTTTAGATGTTTGAAAATCTTAGGAGAAGCAGGCAGCAAGAAGTTTTACAACAAATGTTCCTAAAATTCTAGATCTCATAATCGTCTTCCGAACAGATGTTTTCCAAAAATTGACATTGGGTGCCCCTGAAGTTTCTATTTTAAACAAGACAAGAATGTTTTTCTATTCTTATCTGTATACTAACAATTTCTAATATGCTGTACAATAATTTACTCCCTGACACTTGTTATTGGCCAATATCTTGTAACTTAATTGCAATGTTATGCAAGACTGCTATATAAGGACTTCAATGATTTTTCATTTGCCTCCCTTGACACCTGATCACTTCCAGCAATAACTTCATAACGATCATTTCCTTTTAATGGATATAAGCAGTAGTGCTGAACCATAAAGAGAAAATCAAATAGGATTGAAATTGCACCCAAACCAAACTTTGTAAAGTCTCCAAAGATAGAACTCCAGTCATCTGCAAATAAAAAAGGTAAAGACCTTAAATGAAGAGTTGATGGCTGCATGAAGACTCCCTGCAGTGGGTCTTCATGAATAACTGATATCCAAGAACAAAGGTGCAGAGAGATCTTAAAGGGTACTCCAATAAGCGGAATAGGTATTGTCATGGGATAGGGTATTTATATTCCATTTTGTAGCCTTCTTGTAGCCACACCCTACCCTCCAAAGAAGGAAAAGCAGCATGGGAAACAAAGCTTTTCAGAATATTTATTTAAATTAAAAGGAGAACAACAACAAAACAAACAACTTCATCTGCATTTTTTCTTATCTTACTTAAATATAAAAGTGTAAATATTTGTCCTCTATATTTATGCAACTTCTATAAATTCACAAGCTACTAGAAAAATACAATAATAGGAAATGCCTACAGACTAAAAACACCACAGGAAAAACTTAAGGTATCTGCCCCAGCAAATTGTGCACATATTTGTATCACTTTAATAGTTATATTATTGATGATGTCTATATATCACTACATTGACAGTATTTCTCAGTCCTTGAGGAACTAAAATATATCAAAATAAAGTATGCTATTTCACCCAAAAGGTTTTAATTTAATTACCCCCCAGAGTGGCGCAGAAAAAGAAAATCAAAATTTCAGAATCCTTAGAGTTATTGTTAACAAAAGAAATGTAACACAAATAAGGAAAAAAGACAGAATTAATAAAATTTTGACGTCAATAACTCAGCTGTACTCTAACCCTAACCTTTGGTTGAACACAATTCTCCTCATGAACATGCTGTTTGTGTATTTGCCAAATTTCATGAAGAAATAATGATCCATTCCTCCATAAAAGTGGTTTCCATAAGTCAAGGTAAATCGGTCACGCGGTAATTAACACTTTTCCATAGTAAAGAAACTTATTTTCTTCTCAAAATCAACTGTTTTTCTGTGATACTACTATTAGAGACCTTCTTGCCTGCAATTTTGAACCATCAAGCCTAAACAAATGCCAAATAACCTCTCTATAGCCCCCTTGGATTTTGATACGTGATCAGTTGCTAGGTGTGACGCACTTCTGGAAGATGCATTACTCAGTGTCAGCTTTAATCTGCTTTAATGCAATGAGGCAATGAAGAAGAGTTTTATTGAAAATCGAAAGAATAATTGCTTCTGTAAAGAGATTGATCAGCAGAAAAACAGACCAGAGGATTAGGGCCAAGAAAGCAGTTTACTCTCCCTGCAAAACTGTCAGAATATATCAAGTGAGAAGACACGCTGATGAAATATATATTTTTTACAATAATGTCCTGGAAAATGGAGTATATTTCAAGAACATAATAAATTTTGACAAGAACCAAGTAATATTAGTCATCACAGCTTAAACAGAAGCAAGAAAAATCAAGTTAGACATACAGTGGCTGTAGTTTGTCAATGAATCCAAGCAGTGAATAAATTTTAATTTGCTGAGCACATCAACAGAACTTGATGCTGAAAAGAGGCGTCAAATTGCGCTCCCACTGTCTCCTACAGTCTTTTTTCTTAGTAACAGAAATGCAGAAATTTTTCTCTAACTTCTGGTAAATAGGTCAATTTTTGAGTAGATTTCCCCTAAAATGCGAAGGAATATTCGACAAAGAAAACTAGATATGCATATTACATCATCTGAACTTACTGTAGAAAGATTTTGAGGGCAAAATAAAATGTTGAAAATTTGCCGGTGCAGATACCTCAAGCTTAAGTAGGTTGCAGAGTAAATTGAGAATCATAGACTGCCTCTGATACAGTACAATAAAAAATCACATCTGGGGGTTGCTAATTCAGTGGTTGTGGTTCAAAGCAATTCAGTGCATGTAATGTCACAGACCATGGAACACACCTAGGCCAAAATGGGGATGGTAATAACATACCTTTAAATGTCTCTCAATCATCAAAGAAAAGTGTTAAGAAACAAAATAATACAATAACAATATTTGATCTAAAATGCACTTAAAAAAATATTTTCTGTGAGTAATCAGCACTCCTGATGACAACTACCCTGAGCTTCTGCAGTCGAACTCTGGGGGAGGGTGCAGGTATCACAATCTTTGCTTAGGGACTTCACGACTTTAAATTACATGGAATCTTGGTTACTACTCACCATTATTATACGCCAAAAGAAACATTTGTAAAATACTCAAAGATCCTCCAGTGAAATCAAGAAGAATGTTACCAATACTCCATCCAACTGTACTTTTACGCCGGTAGTTCATGTATGCCTTTTCAGAAATAAAAACAGTACATGTGGATAAGATAAACTCTTGACAATTCAGTGATAACAGGTATTTACCAGTTCATTTTATTTGTATGAGGGCTATTCATCATGCTGTACATAAAGATCTGTGATCAAAAGGCCTCTAACTTGCATCAAGACACATGTCGAGCTTGAAACAGGGACACAAGGTAGATTTCATGGCAACAAATGTTACAAAATTTTATAAGGAACCTGAGGAATAAAGGTGATCTATTATTTATACTGTGGCCAAAATTTCATCCTTGCTTCAATTTTACTTTCCTTTACTTTTGGGTATGACAATTTATGATATTAACATTGACACAAACTGCATGTGGTTGAACCAACCTGTGGTATGTACTTGATGAGTGTGACACCAATTTTGATGTATGAGAAGTAATACAGATATGTCAACCATGTGATTGTGTGACATAATGTCACAATTAACGCCACTGCTGCAAACATCCATGTGCAAGACAATATTACTTTAGAAACAAGTGATACTTTTTGATCTCCACGCTATAAGAAATGGAAAAAAATATTCACCATCAAGTTTGTGCTCAGTAAAGTAACAATGACCATGATAATAATGACAGTAATAATGACATTGACGATGAAACAAAAAGGAATAGAGACATTTTAAGTAAAAGCTTTCCTTGATACTTTAGAGGAGGAGCAGAGATAACACATTTTCTAATTTTTTGTTGTTTTCGTTATTTTACGCCATCTTCCTTATTTATAGCTTGTACATAATGTAATGGCCTAATCTTTTCTTAATTACAAGCAAAACAGTTCAACTTCAATGATCAATAATGAACTGAAATTTACCTCATAAAATAAACACTGAAGAATAGTAATAAATGTAAGGAGAATAGCATGGATAGTAAAAAATACATCATTGTCTTGGACTGGGTTTACAACTGCATCTGGGTGTTTGGCAAAATATTCATGCTACAAAGAAAAGCAGTAATGTCATCAGTACCTTGGAGAAAACAATCGAACATTTATTACATGAACATAATTTTAATGCAAAATATGTATTAATATGTATATGTATTAATTTTCAAAGCAGCTGTATAAAAAGGAACCTTAAAATTAAAGGTGCATGACTATAACAATCAACTCAGCAGTCCTTACAGTTTTAGAATTGTTGTAGGTTTTTTTGTTCGTTTTTTTGTTTTTGTTTTTTTTTGTTTTTCGTTTCATATGACGGTGTCTGGTATATGTGGAAATTCCTATAATTAACAGGAATTATCTTAAAAAATAATTTTAAATGAAATAGTATACCTGTATTGAAGGTATCCAGAACATTCCAATATTAAATAAACCATAAGCTATAAATCCTGTGATGTTGTAAGCAAGAAAATCAAAGTTGAGGCCAATTACACTGAAAAAGAAAACATACACAAGTTATTTTCATTAGACTTGGGGATGATAATTATTTTTTGCTAGACATATTTTTGATGATTTGTTCTCCCAAGTTCAAATAATTCTACTCTGCCACTCTTTACTATTGCTTAAAAAGTCATCTGGTCATCACCCAAATAGATTTTCTTGCTGAGCAAGAAAATCTTTAAGCTCTGCACTGGCCTGACATAGAATATGAATCATCTTGTTATACTGATTAGATCATTTAATTAAGAAAAGTAAGGAATAGCACTTAGCAAGCAAAATGTGAGAGCTGCTAACGATTGAAGTTCAAGTTATTTCTCCAATTTACATTATCCACATTTGGCAAAGATCTACCATGCATGAAAACCCTTTTCCATAATAATCTCAACAAATAGTTGACTAATTGGGATTTTTATGAGAAGTCATATACATTTGTACTGGCTCTCTGTTTTGTTACAAAAATGATTATCTACATGTAAAAATAAAATTATTACCTCTGTCTTCTCCAGTTAAGATAAACCTAGAAAAAAAAGTAACATGACAATCAATTCCTCAGAAACTAAATGGTGTTATGATAATGGCATGGAAACAATATGCCAATAAAACTCCCATGTAGGGATGTAAGAAAGAGCTTGCTGCCAGCTAATTTCACAGGCTGAAAGAGCGCTTACTACTGGCTCAAATTGCTCTGGAAGACAAAGACACAGGGAATTTTGAACAAGCAGTTGAATAAAAAGCTGGCTTCACTAACAAAAAAAAAAACTGCTTTGATTTTCTTTAGCCATATCTAAGTATCAAGCAAATTCCAACTTCCTACCTGAGGGTAAAATGAAACAGACCATGCAACAAAATAGATCCAGCCAATCACAGCATTGATTATACTTAATGGCCGGTTACGCACAACATTGATCTGGAAACTAAAATAACAGCATTGATTAATATTTTGATAAACCTCCTGGAAATCTGCAAATTGTGAGGGAAATATTATTAATAATAATAATAATAATAATAATAATAATAATAATAATAATAATAATAATAATAATGATATAGGTGCTTATTAAGTGCACTTCTGTCCCTAATGCGCTTTACATTATGACAAGAAAAAGAGAAAATCTCTAGCATATGTGACATTATACATTAGTATTGTAAACTTTAACTGATACTAAAAAATATTGTTAGAACACATGTAGTTATTCAAATACCTGATATAAGTGTGATCCTTGGATTCATTTCTTTGTATATAACAGGTAATTTTTGCTTTTCCAATTTTTTGCCCTTGGATTTTGACTGATTTCTTTTGATTTAGATGCAACTGAATCTGAAAAAGAAGCAAAACATTATATTTTAAGCATATGTAAATGATGACAAAACAGTGGAACAGTCATCACCCCACACCATCATGACATCTTGTGTGTTCACTGAGCTTACAAAAATTTGTAAAAGTGCAAGTCAAAAGTCTGTTCTTGTCAGCATTATACATGTAGGGTATCTGTTCTGTGAAAGCCCTGTTTTATGAAAGATCTCTGTCATAAGATGGCACTATCATTGGACCATTTTTGTCAGCAAGAAATTGGAACAAGATCTCAAGCCAAAAGAAATAAAGCTGCCAATCATAAAACAACAATGCATTGTTTATACTTTCTCATGGGATCTATACACTTATGCAGATAATGTTGGGTAAACAGCCCGACATCTCTACCAATGCATTGTTGAACATAAGAACTTGGCTATCAGGAAACACCTTGCAGAAGCTCATGGGCAATTAGATAACCCCATAGAGGACCAAAGTGCAAAAGTGTCAAACAAAGTTTGAATGCCAAATTCATGAAATGCTGTTTATAAAAGAGATGACGCCAAGCTTGAACACCCAGGCAGATCCAATTCGTGCAAGACTATTCCTTTGAACTAACATTCCTGACACTTTATATTAGGTTTTGTAATGAAGCTTTGTTTACTTAGTATTAATACTCTGCAACAGACCCTTATTTTTTGACTTGATAATGATGTTAGTTGAATGTCAAAACATTGTTTTTTAACTTTTTAAACTTTTTTTAATATGAGAACATTTTAGTGCAGTATTTTTTATCTAAATGTCTATCAAAATCGCTTCTTATTAGTTATCTCATTAGATTTTTTTTAATTGATTAAATTTAGTTTTGCAATAAAATTGCAATAATTCAAATAGTAAGACAGACAAAAGTAAAATTACACCAGTACCTGACTATAAAACTAAACAAGAGACTTTCAACAGCAAACAAAGTTTTTTACCTGTTTTGTAACATCAACTACTGAAGGCTTGTTGTTTTTGATAAAAACATCTACAGAAGTATTGGATGACGTCTTGCCACTGCACAAGAAATATAACACTCAAGTTAGTACCATTATTATACAATCCATCTGGTGACTTGGTATCAAAAAGGTAGCCCCTGAAATGACCCCGAAACGATCCCCATTTCTCTTCACGTCGACCCCCCCAATTAATTATTGGAATGAAATGGTATTCAGCCATGAAATTATTGCAAGTCTGTTGCAGTGTTTACATTCTTGAGTCACATTTAACATTTCACCATGGTTTATGTGATTTCTTAGCACTTTGTTATTAATTTATTTGCCTTTATGTCTACTTTTTTTTACCTTAACATCATTTTAAAATTTTAAAAAGTGTTAACACACCATTTTTAAAATTCATTATCCAAGCCATGCAGTTTTGACATAACCCGGGCTATAATCACCTCAGTAATAAAATAATATTATTAATAATAGAAAATGTTATGTTTATTGTTGTTATCAGTTGCGGTTCATGGTTTTACTAAAAATATACTAAACAATATTTTCGTTTAATCCAGTTCAAATTGTAATCCCAAATTAATGTCATTAAAGAATGCGGGCAAGGGAAGATTATTGGTGAAAATTTAATTAACGTTGTGCATTTTGCTCGATCCATAGTTCTAGGATATCATTCCATTCCTAAAATTAATAGGGGATCAATTTGGCGACAGCGTGAAAAGAAATGGGGATCATTTCAGGGTCGGTATCATTCTGGGGTCGATTTGGGGATCATTTTGGGGGCTGTACAGTATTCAATATTGATAAAGGGTTCTCAAAAGAAATTGAAGTAGGCATCTGCCCTGCCTTACATAGGGGGCTGTAAAAAATGGAAAGGCCCAAAAATTCAGGGGGGGAGGGGGGGGTCTCAGGCATGTTCTTGAAGAATTTTTTTTAATATAGAAGCACTTTTAAAAATGCAATTTTGAGGCCATTTTGGGCATCAACTTCAACTACCACAGAATTCTTTACACACCACATTCTGTCACCTTGTTTAGAAACTTTTATCAGAGGAACAAACTTTCCAAGAAGATTACACTTAGTACAACCTAAGGATTCTGTTAATTTATGAAAACAAGATGGTGTAGTGTATAAGATTCGTTCTTGTGAATTCAGCAAAGTGTACATTGGCAAAATGGGAAGGTGCATTCATGAACAGACTAAGGAGTATGATAGGGATATAGAGCTTTCATGAACTCAAACTTCGGCCACTTCAGAACATGCCAATAAGACCGAGGATTACCTGCTCTCGGACAAAGATAAGTTCATTGACCAAGACCCTTACGGGTACTCTCATAGAGTTAAAGAGGCTATTCACGTAAGACTTCACCCTAACAACATCAACAGGGACAGAGGAATTGAGATTCCTGAAGCATGGATGCCTACAAGCGGACAACGTAACAGCTGATCGCTACCAGAGTGAACTGCAGAGGGATAATACCAACAATGCTTTGGAACAAAACCACCAACCGTGAAGGGCTAGGCCAAAATGATTGTCACATACTGAGATGTTTATGCTGTAGTTAATTTTTTTTCCTCAGGTAATTTTTATTTTTCCTTTGCTTCAACTTCTTTAGTTATAAGCATACATTAATTACAAAAGCCAAAAACAAAAGAAAACCAAAAATTACCTGAGATAAAAATTAAATTAACTACGACATTTACGAGGTTGAAAACATGGCAGTTGTCAAATACAGAAGCACAAGCAAGTTTACTGGTTTGGTCTTGATTGTTTCTATTATTTTGTACATTATAAGACAACAAAAACCCAAAATAAGATAATAGGAATAGCTGGAAGACTTAAGCACAAACAAAAAGGAGAAAAGCAGCAAATAGAATGCAAAGTTAGGCAGCTACAAATTCCAAGAAGGTGGCGATCAGTAGCCAGCTGCCAGCTTCTATTGAGAACCCTGGTGTCCACAAATTTGACTTACAGCGTACATAAGAAGCTTTTACTGAATGAAGCTAATGGCCCAGCAAATCAATCCAAGCTAACAATACAGTATTGAGACGTACTAGTGACACCCTCTTGCTTGAGTAAACTGGCTTCAAACCTAAAGCGACACTTGGTGACAGGTTGTTTACTTGTGCAACACCAAAACTCTGGAATACACTGCCATTTGAAGTCAGAGACTCCAAGTCTTTAGACATTTTTAAATCAAAGTTAAAAACGCACCTTTCTCTTTAAGCATTTTTATCATAACCTGGAGCTCAATATCATAGTAGCATTAGTATAAGTAGGCAGTATTGGTATAAAAAGTTTTATTATTATTATTATTTTTATTATTTTTTTGTAGTAGTATCAGTTGTTGTATCCAGTTTCCCACTGTGTGATTTTACTGTGAAGCACATTTGAACATTCTATGGAATTTATACAGCACAAATTCAAAATTATCATTATTATTATTATTAACTGTAAAAACACTACACCTTATAGTTAGTTCAAAATATGCAGACTTGCCAATCTGGACTCTGCTTTCTTTAGACACTAAATGGAGTTTAATATCCTCAGCTGAAACAAATAAACAAAAAACAATCAACAAAAACTGCTGCAATGCAAAATATTAAGCAACAAAACTTCACAGACAGGCATCTGAACTTCAAAAAATACATGGCTTTAACCACAAAAAAAAAACAAATCACCATAAATTGAACAATATACAATATTATATTCTAGGAGGGACTATCAGCAACAAAGGAGGATATTACTATCTTCCAAGCACACTTTGCACCTTTTTCGGTGTGATTGTTTCCAGTCTGTGTGATGAAAACATGAATTTAACTTAAAGTTTGGGAAAACATTTTCGCTGCTTTAAGGATGAGTTATGGAGGTAAAGTATCTATCTATTCTATCAGAAGTCTCACATATGTTCTTGCGACTCTGCATGATATTAGAACAAGCTTTTGTGCAATAATTCGCAGAGGGACTATATTAATGGTTTAGACGAGTGCATCAGCCAGCTGAAGTGCAGGCTATCCTTAGGAGGACAGAAGGATTTCTCTCAGATTTAAACGTGTGACCTTTCTCTCATTATGCATCACTCCTTATCTGTTGTATGCATGGTGTTTTTTAATTATTCATTTCAGTAACCAAATGAGAAGTCGATTGACAATTGAGACAGAAATACTCCATTTTTTATATAGTTTAAACATTCTAAAGAACCCAATGGACTCCTCTGGTCTCCACATTTTCCCAGAAAATTTTCATCTTAAACATGGAGTATTTTTAGCACTATCTATTATGATGAGAGTCAAGCTCCCGTTGCATGTGGAGTGCATTTGGTAATATTTTCAACAAGTTTCCAATGAAACAGCATTTACTTTTCATAAATTCAGACATTAGATTACTGTAACTGCAGTTACTGTTTCACAGCAGTAGTGTTGGAGGTCTACAGCGTTTGAAGCTGCAAAAGACACGTACATGTCAGTATTTATGCCAGCTCAGTAATATATCTACTGGTCATGTTAATCATCCGGGTAATTATATATCGCGTACCAAGTTACTTACAGCCAGATTCTTTGATACCTGACGGCAAGCTAGAAGATTAGACACTTAAATAAAGTTGTTGATTGATTGATTGATTGCATATTTTACTAAAAATTACGTAGCCAGCGTTTGAGACGTATTCTTGAATATTTATTTCATTGCGGACCCCCATAACAAGGCCCAGGTTTATCAGATTTTATTTACATGCAGTCAAACAATTTCAATGAAGAATTTAAATGGTAAACAAAATCTTAGACCTGAAAAAGGCATCTATCGTACAACTGATACAATTTACGTGGAGTATACTGGATTATTTTGTGTTTCTCTCTTGTGCCCTTGTGTTTCCTCCGTGGTGATACTTTGAAATGAGTCATGTACTGGGATTCAGCCGCTGATAATATAGTTTGACCACAATGCATGACAGGAAGATGGTAAGATCCTCCTTTATCAGCAAGCCAAAGTACTATCACAGGAGGAATACACACTGATACCTTCCCTATCCTAGCAGGAGTCCTATTAAGTGACACCTTGCATGACCAATAATTGTTGGCCAACAGTCACTAACTGACTCAACCATGAAATTTATCACCAACTATTGGCTGACTGTCAGCCAACAATTATTGGCAGCATGTCGGTAAAGTGTTGGCAATTTGTCGGTAAAAACTATGGTGTGCAATACCTTATTTATTGTAACCTAAACAGTACTTAGTACGTACATAACTTTGCAAAGCAAAAAAGGAGGACCTGATCATAGGATGTATGTGACCGACCCAAAAAATAATCCTTAAAAGAAAGATGCAGAATGAAACTGTTCATTTTAGTCTGCTATATTGTCAAGGTTATTTTAAAAAGAATGTGGTTAAATGTAATTTACGCTACATTAAATGCGAAAAAATGCTGGTCAGCAACCTCCCCTGTCACAGACATGTGGAGTGCTCAGGGGTCTGCAGGAAGTTGTGTGGTTTTACAGGTCTGCTGTTGAGGTCAACTCATTCCCAGGTGAGCTTTGCCTGTTTTGATTATGCTAGGTGATTTAACTCTTGCTCTCCCTTCCTCTCTGTGGTAAGTAAAAGGTAAGTATCATTGTTCCACTGTTTTTCAGTGCGACCGTGCCTGGTGGTTGTCGCTCACAGGGTTGTCATGGTTCCCCTACATGCTGGGCTCTTGTGTTTGGGGTTCTGCCATCTTTACAGGCACCTTCCCCAAGCTCATCTATTGTTGATGAGTTTAATAGTAAATCGTAAAGGTTTTGTATTATAATAGACAGTATACTTTTTTAAGTAGGTTGAATATGATCTTCCAGGTGAATGTAGTCCTCAACAGGACTGTTGTTGAGAGTGACTGATGTTTTGACAACCTATTAAACTCTGGTCATTGACCTGATTGGTCAGTTAAGTTGCGACATTATTAGTTGTCTGTCAGTTAAACCGTGATGTTTTAAGCTATGAAGACTCGTGATGTAATCTGTCTCCTCTCACAGTTAAACAGTCATTTATTGCTAGTCAAATTGTAGGTTGTCCAGTCATTCTGCCGTAGTTAGTTTTGCTTGAATCTCAAAAAAGTAGTTTACACATTGCCAGTAACTGTTGACTACGATTTGGTGGCATTTGTAAACCAGCATTATAAGCATAAGTTAGTAAACAAGCTATCTTAAGTGAGTCATTGAGCGTAGGCTGTAGAATGCGTAATACATGTCACAGAGTCATAAGACAATTTTATACCTTATTGCGAACACAAAAGATTAAAAACTGTTGGGTAAAAATATGTTTGTTTACCTGCAATTCGACAAAAAAGCCGCGCTACTAGGACCACAGATGTCAACAGAAGCCATCTCGCCATGATGTCGATGGTGATGCAAGGAACACCTTTAAGGACGATTCAGTGAGTTTCAAAATTTTCATTGATCAATACTTTTAAAAAGACAACAAACAGCTGTTTGAAATTTTGCAATGTAATGTCCAAAAAGCAGTCACACGATAGTCACGAGCTGTTACGGTCGAGATGTAAGAAGTAGTCAGCGGTAGTTGCTTGAGCCAAAACTTGAGTCCACTATCCTGTACAAGTCAGCGGGATAAACAGTGTTCAAGATGGCTGCCTCGACCACAAGGTAGTGTTTGTTGTGAGATAATAGTTTGTCCTTTATAGATTGAAATGTTTTTATTCACAATTTTTTTCTTATATTGCAGTGTAAAATTTGGCACGTTACTTAGGAATTTGCTCATGGAGAGATCTGTAAGACCGCTTCTTTTTCAAAACAGAGCGTCCAGGTTGGTGCTTTAATACTTGCTCTCTTTCATCATAGCTCATGGACAGTGCCCACACGATGAGATCACCAATATTTTGTTTTAATATAGTTTAAGCTGAATACTAACAAAAGCAGACATCAATATCTGGGCTATTTAAATAAGGAGGTGAAACCTTTAGCTTTTTATGTTAGTTTATATATCAGTGACATTTCAGAAGAGCAATTTGATGACATATTGAGTAAAACAAATCATTTTGGCTTGTAACCTGTAAATTTCACGAATGAGGTAAAACGAAGAAAACAGGGAATTCAACACAATAGCCCCTAGGAAAACAGTAAAAGGTTAAAGTTCACAAGATCAGTTTCTTACACCAAGGCGAAGCCCTTAGACCCGGGGGTGAAGGGGGGACTTGGGTATTTTTTGGGTGGGTATGTGCTGCCCAGGACTCCAAATTGGCACCCCATTCTAAAAAAAATTCCACTAAAATTGGTACCCGGTTCTAGAGATGGGCCAATTTTTTATACTCCGTTCTAGAATTTGCCCTAAAACTGGTACCCTGTTCTAGGAATGGGCTAATTTTTTATACTCCGTTCTAGAAAGTTTGTAAATTGAAATAGCTGTGTTTTTTTAAAAAGATATTTCTTTATTTGTTCGATTTATACATCAAATAAATGCTTCTTCATAATCATCCGGAGTACTCGAGCTTTCGTGCGTTCGAAATATTATACCCCGATCTAGAAAACGCCTCTGAAATGGATACCCCTTTCTAAATGAGGAGCTTCAAAATCACAACCCTGTTGGGCGGCACATACCCGTATAGGTAATGTATGGGAGTACCCCCCTCCCCCCCGGGCCGTCAGATGATTCAACCTTCCATGATGTCATGATAAGAAGTAATTAAGGGCTGTTTTCCTCGCACTATGTTTTTGTTTTTCAACAAAATAGGTTTTCAAATCTTATTTTTTGAAAGTTTTAGAAACAAAAGCAGGGCATGCGTATAAACCACTAACTACTTATAACAAGACAAACAATAAATGAGCCCTTTATTCACTGGCTATCTCTGTGTGGAATACTATGGGATCAGTATTATAATATTGACTTCTTTTTTATTATTTACTAGCAGTTGCAGTGCAGCAATCACTCGGATACGAAAAAAGGTATATCCACGTATGTACAAAGTAAGATTGGTGCAGCCAGATGGATCTTCTTACTTCATCAGATATGATAAACCCTATAAAATAATAAAACAAGCAATTGACCCTGCTAACATGACAGACGAAGAAAGAAAAGCAAGAATGGACAGACTTAAACCAGAAAAACCCAAGAAAATATATGAACTTGAGGAAGAGGATGATGAGGGCTATAATCAAAGATCATGGACAGACTTAATCAAGAAAAAGTGAAAGTTCCATAATTGCAGTGTGATTGCAGTGTTGTTTGTTTAAGCTATAAATCCCATAAAGATTGTAGCCGGGTAAAGGTACAGTAGAATGCTATGAAGGTTTCAGATCTTCAGAGCTTTAACAACAAAGAAATCAAACAAAAATATGGAAGCATTCCTCATACAAAGACAATATGTCCATTTTGCTGACATTCTATACTGTCATTTTATCAATTTTATATTCCTTTATTTTTGTGCATAGTATTGTATAAAAATACGTGTGGACAGAGGAAATAAAAATTGAACCAAAAATATTTGTTGACTCAGTTATGTGTGTATACCAGTACAGTGGAACCCTGCTCAAACTCAGATAACTCAAACTCCCCACCAACTCAAACAAAGTCCCATTTCCCTTGCATTTAACCCTAATTTTCAGTCACTTTTACTCTGATAACTCAAATTCCCTGCTAACTCAAACAAAATTTTGTTTCCCTTTATCTAATTTACCTCGATAACTCGAATTCTGGTTCTTGCAACTCACCACAAATGGCATGTCATTAGCTCTTCTTGTCTTGTAATCAGTAAAATCTCTAACACTAACACTGCAGTACAACAAATAGATCACACACTTGACAGTCATTTCCCAGTATTATCATCAACCCTTTAAATCCCAAGAGTGACCAAAGTCAATTTTTTCCCAACAAAATCAATACATAATCAAAGGAAAGTGTTGTGAGAATCAATAAAATAATCACATGATGGGAAAAGCTTTGATCTGCTATCAAATTCTCTTAACCAATTCTTGCAGGAAATATATGGAGATCAGTCAGGAGAGTTTGTATTTGGATACTGGGGCTTAAAGGGTTAAAATGCATATATTTGTTACAAGTTTTGATGAAATGAGCCTTATTTGCACTCTACTGTATACTGAAGTGCTGAAATATCAGTATATGGTTGTGAGGGCATGTTGGGTAATCAGGAAAAGATGACAGGGAAGTCAAAAGTTTGTATGGAAATTGAAAGTCAATTAATTCTTCCTAATTGAATATATTCGTCACTTCTCTTTGCAAACTTATAAACTTAATAATAATAACTGATAAACTTAAAGAAACTAAACACTAAATATGGAGTGCACAGCAGTCCTTTGCAGCTTTTAGAAAATTTGACGTCTTCCATACATTATGTGTAATTTTTGTGTTGTCTGATTACCGAAAATGTATGGAAGAACTCAGGTGTTCTAAAAAGCAACAAAAAGGACTACTATGCACTCCAGATTTAGTGCGTAGTTTCTTTAAGCTCATTAGTTACATTTTTCAAAGAGAAAGTGACAAATATATTTAATTAGCAAGGATTAAATGACTTTGTATTCTCATAAAAACTTTTGATTTTTCCACCATCTTGTCCCGATTACCCAGCATGCCCTCAAAACCGTAAAGGGGTCTATAAAAACAATGAGTTATCAACATGGCAAATTGAAGATTCAATCGTCTCTGATAACTCGAACCCCCCGAACTCTAACTTTTTTTTTTTTTTTCCTTTAGAGTTTGAGTTACCGGGGTTCTAATTTCCCTTGTGTAAAACCTTGGTGAACATACCAGTTTGACACAGCTAGTTGTTTGTCCTGTATAATACATTTGTCCAGGCTTGTGTTGCTATACACTTTTTCTTATATTTAACGAGAATTGTCCACAACAAGTCATTACAAAAAAAAACTATGTTAGCCTGCACCACTCAAAAGATGGAATGGACAGCGAAACGGGATTTAATAGCGCTTCGATTAAAAGAAAAAAATCTCAGTAGTTCGTGTTCCTGTGCGACGCTTTTTTCAGGTGGTATAACCTTCACACATTTTTTTCTAAAGGCCTTCATACATTACAGAGATCTCCGTTACATGACATACAGTTTTCTGCTTTGCTGCAAAGATTTTCAGGATTCACTTTATAACTTATTACGTTCTCGGATATTTCCTCTGATTCACGTTAATCCGTCATTCGAGTTACTGATCCATTGTTTGTGAGGTCATTGTTTTAGTGTGCTTATTATCCTCTGGAATTTCATTTTCTTGCTGGGGAATCTTTATTACAGAACGCTCTTTTCTTTTTACTTCTGTTTCAAAAGGATTAACTGTTTTTTTATTTTTTTGGTCGCAATACTTTACACCAATTCCAGCGTGTTCGTATGCGGACGCAGTATACAAGTCATAATTGGAGTTGTGACGTAATTTACAGTCTTCACCTTCAGTTATATTTGACTTCACGCTCTCTTTATGGTTTCTGCCAGCTCTTTGAACATATCGCGAAGATTCTCTTGTAATCCGTTTTTTGTTGATCTTGTCAGAGCTTGGCACTTGTACGTTGTGTCCTTTGATTGTCAAATCCTCATTGCTTATTTGGGCACCGGTTTCTGCTCCTCCAAGTACTTTACCACGAGTCTTTTTCAGTGTTATTATTTCAGGCTTTGCGATAGGGGTTTGTGGTTTACTTTTAACTCGAGTGTTTTTTTGTTGTTTACTAGCGGTGCCACCTATCAAACTTGAACGACGTTTTATCACCTTATTCACATCTTCTTTAACGCGATTGCTTTTACTTGTACTAAAAGGTTGTCTTGTGTTTTTGGAAGGATTGGATTTGCTACATTTTTTTCTTTCGAAATTTGAAGTTAAAATCGACTTTTCCTCTTTCATTTTCGCTAATTCTTTATCCTCTCTTTTGAACTCCTTGCGGCTTGCCTGAATTTGTTTCATAGGTTTGTCGGCATTTACGCTCCTCCCTTTGTTAGATTCCAGTTTCCTTTGGTCACTGTCAGTTCTCTTCTCTGTCTTTTGATTGCTATTATGATTCTTTGTGACAGCCGGGTCTGTTTTTAATGTTTTCTTAGTTTCATTTTCTAACTCGTCCATATTTCTGTCAAGTAATGCAAGTTCTCCTTTTGTTGGAGCCGAGTAAAATGTCCATGCGCTAAGATGTCGAAGGACCTTACTTGGAAAATTTTCCGGATAATTCTTTTGTGGGGGATTGTCAGCGAACAACCGTTCGTGCATTGTAACATCTTCCTTATTGACAACAGTCAGTGGTGGTAGAAGGTTCAGCACATGGTCCCGGCGTGACAGGTGACGTGCTCTTACAGACGTTGATATGTGAAGTGCCATGACCACACAAGCGCACAAGATGACGGCCAGAGGATTAGTTAACCTACAGACAGAGATAAAACGGGTTAGATGACTTTTATAATGTGCTTAAAAACCGTGCGCCGTGCAACTGGGGAAAAAAATCTTCCTTTCTCAAAACATGCTTTAAATACCTTAAATTTCGAAGCTAATCACGTTAATCCAAGGATTTTCATTTCCATCTACTTTCTTGTCGCCGCTATGCAATGAATACTCAGGGGAACCCAACGACCGTTTTCTCTAAAATATCTGCTCGAAGAAGCAAATATTGCCTAGAATTCTCTAGAGCTTGAGGACGGCTAAAAATTTATAAATGACCGTCACATTCATGTACGATTTTCGAAGCTTGTCCCATAAATTCCCTACGATTTACTGAAATTTGATTTTTCCCATTTCTTCCAGTTTAAGTTATATTTCGAAGACAAAGGAAACCTAAAATTTACGAATTCAAGCATTTGATGGAGAGAGGTATCAGAAAAATGCTAAATGCTAATCTTCGCACAGGGAAAAATATAATTGAAGCCTTTGTAATTTCGAAAAGACTTTTAAGTCTTTTAAAAGTCGCGCTAGGCTGACCGAAAGAACCAAACTTTATAGTACGGACCGCTTAGAACGGCAGTTCTAATAGTGACCAAAAAGTACTCTGGACAGCCTAGAAAGTGTTTTCAACTCGGGCGCTCTAGCTATTATTTTCTACCCACACCATCTTCATTTCGTACTGCTTATAAATCCGGATACAGTACTTAAATTAGTACATTTTAAAGACCTTGCGATTGCGTCGTGTTGTCACTGTCTTACAGGGTGGTTTATACTCGCTAGACAAACAGCAGTCACTATAACAAAGACTGGGTTTTTGATTTTGGGATTAATAACACCATCTCAAAACGGCTTTAAAGATATACGTGAAAAAAAAAACTGAAGTAAAACTGAAAGAAAACTGAAGTGTTTGTCTGTCGTAACAGCAGGATCATAACATGTACCTTTTTGACAAAAGTAACTTATTTTACTTACCAACTTGTGCATAAATTTCCTTAGCAACAGCATGTTATACCTTGAACTTAAGAGTAACATATTAGTCTACCTTTCAACAAGTATTTAAGTAAAAGGAGATAAAATGGCGACGAATATTCAGACCCAGTTTACTGATAGTTTCCTGCAGAAGCCCTGAGAAATAGAATAAAAGTCTTTTTACTCTGGTACTAGTAGGAAATTATGAAGACCGCTTGAGGTAATGTAAGCTCCCAAGAGTAAACTTTCATATGACAGGTAAAGCTTTATTGTTTTTGTGCAACTGGTAGTTTAATTGAAGTAGGAGTTATGGACTGAATAGCTGTTTTGTTTAAGTACTAATCTTAGTTCAACCGGCCGCCTTCTGTCATGTGTTAATGAGGTACTCATTTATGGAGTTCAGTCACGTGACCTTTGTTTAGTGTCTGTACTTTACTAGTTCGACTCTTGTGATTTAGTGTTGTATTCCGGGCTTGGTAACCTAATTTTTATTTTTAAAAAAATTCAGCCTCCTAAAAACCGCGATAAAAAGACTTCTTGTCGTTTCGCAGAGCGATAATATACTTAAGTTAAGCTTGCGCAACAACGACAAAAATCACTCCACTATATAAGTAATCACGAATAATTGTAAAGTATATAATTTAGTACTTTAATCTTTTTTTTTAAAAAAAAAGGTCATTTTTAATTAGCTTCCCATCTAAAAATAATAATTAAAAATCATAACTGGATGAAAAAATCAGTTATAAAAATTGTTAGCAGGAGCCCATGAAGGCTCCTTGCTGTTAGTAAAACTGTCTGTTCATCCTTGGCCTCAACCTCGTCCCCCTGGGCTTTTCCCTTAAAAAAAAGGGTGGGCGGGAAAAGGGTTAGGGTTAGGGTTTTCCCGCCCTACCCATTTTTTTAAGGGAAAAGCCCCGGGGACGAGGTTGCCTTAATGGTTAAGGGTTGTGATTTTGGGCTACCTGTGATGTCAAATGTCACCTGTTGGTTGGCCTGTGTGTTATTTGTGGTTTGCGTTACCAATCGGCTCCTGCTTAACCTGAGCTACATTGTAGATGTCTGATACATGATACTTTGACGGCATAATTCTGAGAAAAGTTAAAAGCCGATAATTATTATGCGGACGTGACGTATCTTTTAAAAATGTAAATAATATTTATGAGTTTCACGTCAGCAACAAATTGTCAAATGTGTTCGGCGGCAGTTTAGACTTTGAGCCGTCAACCGCGAGAATGAAAGAGAGCTCAAAGGAGAAAAGTAAAAGAACTCAATACCAAGTGTCATTTGAAATCAAAAGCCGGCCAACATAAATGAACACTGCGAAACTAAAAAGAGACAAAGCGATGCTAGGACTCATGAAATTTGAGAATTCTTGAAAGAGCCTTTTAGACGGTGGACTATCCGAAAGTAAATGAATATAAAATCGAAGTTACATTGTCTGCCTGGTGTCAGTTTGGCGTCATTGGGTGTGGTCAAGACGATCAGGGGTTATCTTAAGAGCAAGAATCAAGTTTCCGTCCACGGAATTTCCTACCACGAGAACTGTTAAACGCAATCCAAAGGAAGCTGTTAATCTATTTTGTTACGTGCTCAGCAAAGATGACTCCGATGGACAGCCAAACGACTCTCACAATTTCTGAAGGCTATGATTTGCCAACCCAGCAACACTACACTAAAAAAAAGTTTTCTTGTTGTGACTGTTTTCACAGACAATGCACGTTCCGACTATGGCAAATTCTTGTGTTTCTGCTCGTTATAGCGTTTATCATCGCTGTAATGGGCCTTCTGATCGCCATGTTTGGTCCAGGCAATACAAACCTGAAGTACTCCAAGAGTGAATCCAAAGCAGAAAATCCAACCAACAAGATTCATAGAGGTAATCTACTCATTTCCTTATTGAGAAACATGGTTAAAGCTGGTGAAAGGGAAGTCTATGGGACAGCTACACTCCAAAACTATTACAGATATAATATATAGTTTTATAGAAGTTCCCTTCTTCGAAGATTTTGTTTGCTGATATAAGCTGTCCACAGTGTGTCCAGGAAGTGAGAAATATCAAATAAATTTCAAATAAAAGAGAATTAGTAGTTCAAAACTGTTGACTAATGGAAAAGCAAGCTTGATCAGACAAGAGACCTTATTAGTTCGCGTTATTTTATCCAGTTTTTACCAAGTACAGATATATCACTAGAGTTTCTTTTCAGCCTTCTTCTGGCGATTACAACCACTTAATTTGCTTTTAACTCAGAGTAACCCTAACCCTAAGCATAACCTGTCTCACTAAAAAGAAAGCACGTTCGACCACAGCGCAATTTGCACCTAATCATTTTTTCTCCCGGGTAGCGTGACATTTATTTTCAAGGTCAAAGAAACTGAGAGAGAAGTGAATTAAGGTTTTAGCTTAGAAAAATGCCGGAGGTGAAGAGAACTTTGTAGCTACTACTTAGAGCTTTTTTCAAAATGATTGTAAAATTAAAGAAACTGAAGTTAAAAGAAATGCCCCAGGCCAGTAGCTAGAGCGACCTGTGTTATAATTTTTTTTCAATTTTTGCATATTTTCCGCAGTAAGCAGTCTGACATGATAATCTCAAGTTTATAGTAGACATAAACCATGTGGTAAAACTCATCAGTTACCTGTGCAACAAATTGTTGTTAGAAAAGGAGGGTCAGTTTAAGATCTCTTTTAGCTTATTACCGGTTAATGGAGTTAAGACGTATTTTGTTCGATAAATGTTACCGTGTTCATGGATCTTTAAGAATTCAAATAATTATTGGATCATATTCTGAAACGTCATAAAAATGTCAGCTAAAAGCTCGGAAGATCTCTTACATGCCAGTCAAGGATCGTGGAAAAGAAAATCTGTTTTTAATAAAATGTTTATTTTTGTTGAAATCTTTTGTTTTTAAAGTCACTTACGTGACCCACTCACTGACAGAATTGAGCAAGACCGGAAAAGTTGGAAATAGTTTTCGTTTCTGGTTACACTGTGCGTTTTTATGGAATCACCCAGTGATAGTAAATATTGTCGCTTATTGTTATTGTGACGTTGAAACACAGTACAAACTCAACCTACTTTTGAAACTTAACCTACTTTTGACAGTACAAATTAACAGAAAATCAATCATTTGTCAATATTTGAGTTATGCAATGGTGCTAACATATTTAAAACGGTGTTTGTTTGCTGGGAGTGATCACGTACTTGAGAATGTATTTGGAGATCTCAAAGCATAGGAAGTTCAATATACCTTAACTCCTTTCTAGAACTCACACGGATCATAATTAGAGTGTATTTAATAATAATAATAATAATAGTAGTAATAATATTTATCCAGGGAGCTCACTCGCCTTAGCGGTTTTCAGCGGGGCCCTGCAAATCATAAATGATAAAATGACAAAAAAATAAAACCACCTACTTTAAAAATTAAAAACTAAGAAAACAGATGAAAATTGACATTTACATATAAAACTAATTTTGAAATCGTTTAACAATTATATAGGGCATTGTTTAGAAAGTTTTAAGCTTTGCCTTAAAGAAGGACTAAGATTTGCCTTTTTTAATGTCCTTAGAGGCTTGGAAAATGAACGTTTACTTGCCCCAATTGGTGCGCACAGGAGGAAGGTGTAAATCATTACATCTGCGAGTTTGATAAGAATGAAAACTACAATTGCGTCTGATGTCAAATTTAAAATCAGTTTCCCCAGACAGATATTTTTGCATCATAACACAGCGATGGAAGTGTCGTCTCTTTGAGAGAGTCTTTAGGTCCAATCCATTTAGTGCCTCGGTTGATGAAAAACATTCACATATTGTCTATCCCTTTGTTCAGTGTATATTATGGATCCTCTTCCTTTGACTCGTGATGTAAAAGAATCTTAGATATTATGGGCTGTTTGTCTTTCTTCATCCTTGATGACGTCAATAGGGGATGTTGTTCGTAAACAAAGGAAGCCGGATACTTTTCGTGGTCAATGGTGCGGTTTAAATGAACGAACTGAAGGAGGGGTCTAAAAAGGAAGAATAAGGGTGATTTAACATTAGTGTCAAACTGGAACTAGTTAGTTAACTCCTTTTTTTTTCTTTGTTGTTGTTGATGCTGTTGTTTGCCTGTCCTGTCGGCATGAGAAAGCACACAAATGCTAAAACAAAAACAGTACTGATTTATGTCTTTTCACAGCAGATACGGAACCTACGTCATCTACAAAGAAAGCGACGGAAGGTCCGACGGGAAGAACTACTAAAGAAGGCACTTGCCAGCCCTTAGAGACCACAGTAACTCCAACCACCCTTCCGCCTGATAACAGGATACCCATTCAGTGTGATGTAGCTATAATTGGGGGAGGTACGTTCTCTTACAAGACTTCTTGTATTACTAAGGAGAAAGATGTTTGACTGAGAATTATCTAGACTCTTCTTTTGGAAAATTAGAAAGTCCTGTTTAAAGGATGAGCATGTCGAAGACTTCAGATGAATTAACATTCACCGCATCTATTGCCAGACACCTCCGCTTAACAATTACCTCAATAAGACACTTTAAAGAATTTGATCACATGCTAACCTAGAAGCACAAAAATAAGATTCCTTGATAGCGTCATTGTGTTTTAAGTTAGAAAAGAGTTTGTTGGGTAGCTATGTAATAAACAATCAATACGGAATTACCTTCCGCAGATAATTCGGCACTGTTGGCTTAATATTAAAGCCCTTTTACTGAATTTCCAATGTAACAAAATAAATTTAAAAAAGACATAATTTATTGGATAAGAAAACAACAATTTACAAGTAGAGATGATTAAACAGGAGTTCTCAAACTCATTAATAATTCATAAAGAAAATTCAAAGGAAATTAATGTTTAATGAGTGTTTGGATATCGGATGAAAAACTGCTCATTTTTGCATCCTTAATTTCTCCTTCAAAAATGATTTTGTTTGAGAAGAAATATCAAACATTCGACACAGTGTTTCATCACCAGATGAAACACCTCGAAGTTCGTCAAAAATACTCCGCTACGCGTCGTATTTTCAACTCTCTTCTCGGTGTTTCATCTGGTGATGAAACACTGCGTCTCATGTTTGATATATTACATGAAATCAACGAGACTGCCGATGTAGTTAGACACTTTATTGTAAGGACTTTAAGATCAAACGACGCGGACGGCAACCAGAACGTAACTTCTCATGTGTATCACATGCATCACATTTTTTTGTTCATTCCTTTCCCGCTTTTGAACGACTGCGACGTGAAAAGTCCTTATTTCGCTTTTTATGGAGGACGCAAACAAGCATGAACAACGAAATTTTAATTTTCTTCCTGGATATAGTCACTTGAAATTCAGCTTCGTCTAAATTTGAACAGAAAGTGCAATGGAACCTCGATTTAACGAAGTTCCAAGGGACTGGGGAAATTTGTTCGTTAAATCGAAGGTTCGTTATATCGAACACTTCCATTTAACGAATTTTCGGGAAAACTACCAAAATGTTCGTTATATCGAGGTTGGGGGGGGGGGGGTACTCCTAGGAATTCTTCGTGGGGTGTGCCGCCCGGTTCTTCAAAGCCTGACCCGATTTCAGATAAAAAAATGTAATTTTCTACACCCGTTTTCAGACCAGACCTCTAAAATCCATACTCGTTTTCAGACCTGGTCTTTAGGCAGAAATTATGTTATCAGTACTTAGATTAGGCAAACAAAAATTAGGGTTAGGGTTAATTATTCAAATCCATTTCGAATTTGCATATTTCTCTTACTTTCTTACTCATTCGGAATTAGCCTGTTCCAGGCTCCGAGTGCGCGTCTTGTTTTCGCTTTGCTCGTTTTAATACGTTCCCACTATACTATCTGAGAGCCTGGCACAGGCTAATTTGGAATTGAAACGAGAAATACGTTCATACACTCCGTAGTTCCCTCGAAAACCACACCCGATTCCAGACCAAAATGGGCAAAGTGTATACCCGTTTTCAGACCAAAACGGGGCAAAAACCCTACCTGATGGGGCGGTAAATACCAATATGGCTTATATAAGGGAGTACCACCCCCCACCCGGGATCGAGGTATAGTTAATAATTAACTTACAAAACCCAGCATCTCCAGATCTGAAAAATCATCGGCTGTGGTAACATTTCAGTTCCCTATACATAGCTACGGCACTAGAAACTCAAGAACAGGCTACTGTACACATAAATTTTATCCTTGTTGGTCTGTTTGGCATTCGTTTTTGATCAAATGGTGACATTTATCAGTTACATCGAGGTAAATTTTACGTGTGCGCTTATGGATTGTGTTCTTTATAACGAGGTTCTGTTCCATACATTTTATTGTAATTTTGTTCGGGCTGAAGAAAATCGTCCGTCATACCGAGGACTTCGTTATATAGAGGTTCGTTAAATCGAGGTTCCACTGTGGGTAGGAATAATTGCTGTAGACTGAAAATTCACTTTCTCAGCGACGTTCTCGTTGCCATCACGTCATTGAATCTTAAAGTCCCTTCACGCAGTGACTCTTTCGTGATTGCAGTGTTTACGGGACTTTTTACATGAATCTCTTTACGTTTTCAGGCATCTCTGGGCTGTTGACAGCATATGAGCTCCTTAAAAACAGTAACGAAACTAATGTTTGTATTTTGGAGAAAGAAAATCGTCTTGGAGGGAAAATATTTGATCACCGTTTTGCCGACGCTCCTAACGTCACAATAGGTTGGTTTATCTTTGTCTTCTAGCTTTTCGAAGTCCACCGTTAGTTTTTAGTTTGATAATTAGGATAATTCAGTTTATGCACTGAAATGAAAACCCCTTTTGTCTTTTGCAAGTTGTACCTTATAATCAGGGCCCTGTTGTTCAAAAGTCGGATAGCGCTATCCACTGGATAAATCACTAACCATCGGGAAAGTATTAGGGAAACTAATTGCGCTATCCAATGGATAAAGATTTATCCAGTGGATGGCGCTATCCACCTATTGAACAACTGGGGCCAGGTCTGGAAAAATGTTCTTTTAAACTGCGTTAAAGGCTTATATGGACAATCACATTCGATTTCTCAGTTTCTTCTTTGCCTAGCTCATCAATAGTAGGTGCAGTGTGTCATGGAGCACTGGTACAACTTAGATACAGAACACGATAACTTCTGCTCATATGCTACAGAAATTCACGTGGACTTCGCTGCTAAAAGGGGGGCTCTTTAAATGAAAGAGTATACTGATTTAATTTCCTCTTTAAGGCTCTTGGTAGCACAACAACAGCGAAAGAAAATGCCGAATACACACGCTTCAGCAATTGTTAATATACTGTAAACTAAGATCAACTCTTCCACTGATAGTAACAGGAAAGTGCTAGGGAAGCATTTAATTTCCTTAGGGCTCGTGTCCCGTAAACTGTACATCCTCAAATATTTTGGGAGCGTTGGAATGTTAGTGTGGAGAGCCTGGTCAGAGGTTAATTAACTGAGAACTGTAAAGGAAACCGTTCCTTGCTGCGCAGATTTTAATGAAAAATTGTCCATTTTTAAGCAAAATGGCCGCAAATACTATACTGAGCTTCAAGGCAAAATTGTTTTTGCTCCACAAATTGCATGGGCTGCTTTAGCAAGAACGCTTCTCGTCGCTCCCCAGCGCTGAACTTTAACGAAATGAGATCTCTCTCGCGACTCAACCCTGGAGGAGCCAAACAGGAGCAGTCTCTCTCCCTCCAAAAGACCTCAAGGCAAAGAAGTAACCAACTCTTAAATATCATTGCAGGGCTTGGAGAGTGGCACCTTTATGCCGAAAACGATGAAAGGTAGGAGAAAGACTGAGTTAAGATCAAGTTAGCCTCGTGTTCCGTCGTCATTTTGTAAGGTTTAGTATTAACATGCTCAGGAATTGCTTTTTAATGTAACTCCTAAAACTCGCTTTCCGGTATTGTGTTGCAATGCGGATATTGGTCAGTGTTTTTCGCTGCATGGCTTTTGTATTACGCCAAGATACTAGAAATAAATGAATGACGATAGCAATTTGCCAGCTAAAATCACTGAGCAAGAGGGTTATTTTTTTATTAGTGCCGCTGTATGTTTTTGCCGCGTTGCCATGGTTACTGTACCCTGATACAACTGAACCAGACAGTGCTTATATGGTTACTGAAATCTCTGTTTTTAACGTATTGATTTGCTGCAAGGGTCATGAGAAGGATAAGCGCTTTGTAAACCAGGGAGGAATATAAATTAAACATATGTTCAGACCTCGTGCCTCACAATTCCCTCTCCCCAGGCTGTTTGAATTTTACCATCGAGAAGGCTGCAGGGGGGTGGGGGTGGTACTTTTTCTCGACATGACTAAATTCGCTTTTGGTAATTTTTGTGAGTATCAAAATAGGATCTTTTGCAGGTTTTCCTGCTTGTTCGTTCAATGTTGTTACAAATCTCTCTTCCGTTGTACAGGCTATACCTTTGTTTTATGAAAAATGTCTGTAGCCATGAGAGTAACAGCTTAGTTCAATAAAACTACTTCATTGCTTTCAGTACACTTTGCCATGAACTTAACCTATGCGATGACCTTGACTATTGGAACATAACAAACGTTCATCGAGTTGAAGATCGTGGAGTATTCGTAGACAGTTTCGATTCCTTGAAATCAGGAGCATTTCCAACGTTGCTTTACCGTACGCCAACGGACAACATGACACTTTTGGAAACTGCGAACTTTGTTACTAAGGCAGATCGTGGAAATGTTAGTGATCTTCCAACGGCAGGAAGATTCCTATCCACGTTACTGTCCCCTGAAGGAGCCAAATGGATGACAGATGCGTACGGCTTAAAAGGTGGCTACATAGAAAAGATAAACCCAAAAAGCTACATAGAATACCTCAAAATAACGCTTCAATATTTACATGACAGGACGGACCACGATTTCAGGCCTAAAAGAGGAATGTCAACGTTTGTTGAAAATCTTATTTCAAGAGTGCGAAAGCTAAATGGAACAATTTACCGTCAAGAGACAGTTACCTCTGTCAGCAATGAAGGAAATAATTTTATCCTTCTCACCTCGAACTTTACCGTTCAAGCAAATAAAATGGTCCTTACAGCTGGACCAGAAGCTCTGAAGAAAATAAAAGGTAACGTCATGCAAAACATCACCAATCATGATATTTTTAAGTCCATTGTAAGTGTGCCAGCTTTTCGTGGTGCAGCGGTGTACCAAACTGCATGGTGGAATGATTCTGTCGCCTTACAAAAGAACAATTCACTTCAGAATCTGCAGAGGTTCATTTCTAACAGCAACTGTCTTGGAATCACTATGCCTTACAAGTAAGTGCTATTCAAAAACAAGTAATGGATGTAATAGTACTTAGCGAGTCTGTAATAAATACTTATGTCAGCACTCGTTTTATAATCTCTCGGGCCTACGAGTTAGGCCCGGTTCAGACGCCCCTCCACTCATGTGCCCAACCTAACTGATGTATTAAGTAAGGCAAAAGAGCGGTGTCTGAATCGAATTTGGTACGGCAGTTTTAGTTTGGTGCGGCAAAAGCGTTAAGTTCGACAGAGTCTGTCGAACTTGACTTAAGATTGATTTCCACTGTCGCGTAATTTTTACATGCGTACGCATGTAAATTTTACGCTCGTGAATGAAATAGAGACAATATATGGAAGGTCACGCATAAATGTAAAAGTTGAACCTCGCTCAACTTTCACGTTTACGCGTGGCCTTTCGTACATTGCCTCTATTTCATTTACGCGCGTAAATTTTACGTGCGTTCGCACGGAAAAATTACGCGACAGTGGAAATCAACCCTAGGCTCGACACACGGCAGGGGCACCCAATGACTGAAATATATGTTCGGAGAAGCAAATATTGCCTAGAATTTTCTGTTTCTTGGGGACGGCTAAAAATTGATCAATGTGCAATTTTCGAAGCTTATCTAATAAATTCCCTATGATTTTCTGAAGTTTAATTTTTCACATTTCATCCCCAGGTTAGGCTATTTTTCATACAAAAAAGGGGCTAAAAACTTTCGGATAACAAAAATTGTGATGAAGAGAGAGATCAGAAAAATTCTCATTTTCGTAATAATTCAAATTGCCTAAAAAATTTTCGGAAAAATAATACTAACGCCCTTGTAATTTCGAAAAGACTCAAGTTCCCCAGGGTTACCGAACAGGAACAAATTTTCTAGCGCCGCTTAGAATGCATTTCTAGCGGGTCTAAACGTACTCTGGATAACTTTAAAAGTGTTTTCAATGTATTTAGGAGGAAACCGTCGTTGGGTGCTCCTGACACGGTGCGCCGTTTGAATCAGATGTCGAGCCAATGTCGTCCCAAATTCGAACTTATTAAATTAGGTTTGGCGCATGAAAAGTACGGCGTCTGAACGACGCCTTAGTTCTCTTCAGTAAGAGTCGACACTTAACCCGTCAACGGCAGCCAACACATTTCAATCCACTTAGCAACCAGGCCCCAGTAGTCAAAAAGGTGGATAGCGCTATCCATTGGATAAATCTCTATCCAGGTGATAAGTATTAGGGAAACCAGCTGCACTATCCAGTGGATAGAAATTTATCCGCTGGATAGCGCTATCCACCTTTTGAACAACTGGGGCCTAACACCGATACCTGTCAATCGAAAGGTAGCGGAGTAGTTCCTGATCCCAGCAGGATTAGCTCAGTAGGTAGAGCGCCTGGCTGCAGAGCGGTAGGTCGTGTGTTTGATTCCCGGGGCCAACGGACCAATGCTCAGGACCTTAACTGACACATAAAGGTGCCTTTGTCTGGCACACGGCTAAACCTTCGCGTTCCGGGATAACCACGTAAAATGCCGGTCTCGTTTCTCTTGCCATTTTCCCTTACTGCGCCTGGCTGGTTTTTTCACTGGTATTGTACGGAATGTACTCTTACTCCTTGACTAGAATCATCATTGCTTTTATTTGTTACAGGAGTTCTCATAACAATGGCACGGCAGTGCTGCATACCATAGCCAACAATGGCGGATGTAGTGACAACTGGGGAAACATCTTGAAGGTCAGCAAGGATGCTGTTGATAAGGAAATAAAAAGAGCTTTGGAATACAAGTTTCAAAGAGAAATCCCAGAACCACTGGATACTGCTTACAAATACTGGGAAGAAGGATTCTGGTAAGAAAGTCAAGAAAATTATTGCTTGTAAGCCTGATCTGGAAAAGAAACGGTCACCTCCTCATCAACCAGATTTTTTTTCTGTAGTTCTCTACTGCTAGAACGTTGTATGCTTAAGATCAGTGTTTGTGACTAACTCATGACCTCTACACTGAAGAGGTGGTGGTGAGGAGAAGAAAGGCTAGCGCCCAATCCTCTTATACAGAAAGTCTCCGACTTTACAGGCTATATTATGAGTATTATTCGCTTTATTAAATAGTATGTTGTTGATAGAAAGATTGGGTATTAAATAAGGGATACAAAAACATTATTTAGCTTTAAGATATTGTGGATATTACGGCCACACAACCCCCGGCCTGACCCTCCACAACTGGGGCCTTCCCAAGACAAAGACATCAGAAAGAAGCAAAAAATTAAGGCGAAACGTCCCAGGTAATTATAATGGCACAAGGTAACAAACCCACTTACCGACTTAGTAGGTCACTAGTTGCTAAATTTTCAGATTGCCGTCACAATCGCACTGGCGTTAAACTCAGTTATATTTGATATACGGCTGGATAAATCACATCCTGGCCATGACGGTCTTGCCCATGCTGTCAGGTAATGAAACTGCGATATATAGGCCACACTAAGAGGGGCGTTACCAATTGTAAGAGCTTCTAAATCTTTTCCGGATTTTTAATTTTATTGTAGGTTTTTTCAGAAGCCGGGAACCAACTTTTCCTTAAGCGACCTACGTGAATGGGCCAAGAAACCGCTGGATGGAAATCAGAACCGCGTGTTCTTGGTTGGGCGAGCATTTTACCAATTTGGTGGATTGCTCCAGGATGATATTAGATCTACTGCCAAAGCCTTAAAACAGGGATGGAATCTAAAACTGGAAGCATCCGGCGACGAAAATATGTGATTGTTAGGGGGCTTGTTACGTTTAATGCGAGAGAAACGTATCAGTAACCGGCTTCTGCTCAGTTAACTCCTACTGAATCATGACTTTAAGCTTAAGTTTACATGTATGTATATCTTTTAACTACAGGGCAATACATTTTCTAGCATTTAACAACGTGGAAGATATGTAGCACTTACAATAAACTACTTCTGCCAGTATGGGAAAACGTCCTCGTTCCTTCATGTTATATAGCCAATTAAACAAAAGCGCTCCGGTGATGAATAGTGTTTGTGTTCTGCTAAGTCGCAGATTTTTTGTACTTGAAGAATCATAATTTTGATGTAACTTTTTATCAGGCCAGATATTTTATGTGTAAAAAACAGTACCATTATTACACACTTAATGACTGGTCACGAGGGAAACAAAATTTACTGTTTCCGGAGGGACCAGTCTTTAAGTGATTTGTTATATAGCTGGAAATTTTGAAGCTGGAAATTCATTAAACCTCGCTGTAACGGCGGTCAACGGTCAACATTCGCGGGTAACATTGCATCGTTACCCTCTGACGTCATAGATTTTTGTACTGTTGCCCGCTCAGAGATTTTGGCGGAAAACGGTTTCATTGTTAGATGTCATGTGACCTCGAAGTAACCAATGAGACCGCGCGCTGTTGAGAAGAAATCTCCAGCTATATTTAACAATTATTCCTCGAGCCCGAATGGGCTATGAGTCAATAGACCATGAGGCCGAAGGCTGAATGGGCTATTGACTCAGAGGCCATGAGGGCTCGAGGAATAATCGTTTTAGTAAAATCCAACTAGTTGGTCAAAAATATCGAGAATAAAAATTTTAGCTAGTTAAAGCTAGACTTTAATCCTTTTTTGCCTCCAAAAAGCCCGCGCTTTTCCCTACCAGTGGGCTATAAAGAAAAGAAGAATTATATATTTCTTCGAAAAGAAGAATATGTAATGAAGGGCGGACGTGTTGTTTCCATCTGCGGTTTTTTGCTCTTTCTACTACCCTTTCAGTGTCTTTATCCTGATGGAGAATATCTAAAGCAACTTATTTCGGGTTTGGATTCAAGCAATTCGGAGAAAAAAGTCGGTTTTACCTTGCTCTACATTGCCGACTCTGACAAATCTACGTTGCTTGGCCCAGCCTGTGAACAATGCTTACGGAATTGCTGTTGATTACCCATTGTCTTGTTGGTGTTGGAACAACACCATCGCACCTTCTCATCATAGCAATGCTTGTTTGGTGTATATACCGGCTAATTATCCTATATTCTTCAGACGGCCTAGGATCAGGCATTACAGGTGTCCTTGTGCATATTATTCCAACACATCGGCATCGTTCCATCTATTGCTATTAGTGCTTGCTCGCATTAAGTCATGTATCGGCATTAATGGCACCGCCCTTAATTGGTTTACGTCTTATCTTAACAACAGGTCGCAACGAGTCTCGCTAAATGGCTTTACATCTGACAGTTTTAAGCTTCCTTATGGCGTTCCACAAGGATCGTGTCAGGGGCCATTGTTGTTTACCATTTATTCCAGCAAACTATTTGAAGTCATCAAATACCATCTACCTGAAGCTCATGCCTATGCTGATGACACTCAGCTTTACCTGTCGTTTAGTCCTGACACGGCAACTAATCAGACTGATGCGGTCATTGCCATGGAACGCTGTATATCGGACATTCGTAAGTGGATGCTTAAGGATAAGCTCAAACTTAATGATGACAAAACTGAGTTCATGTTGATTGGTACAAAACAACAACTTTCCAAAGTAAATATTGATTGCCTTACTGTAGGAAGCATTGACGTTGCCCCTGTCACTGTGGCAAGAAATTTAGGGACATGATTCGATTCTAACTTGAATCTCCAGGAATAGATCCACAAAACTTGTAAATCTGGGTTTTTCCATTTATACAATATTCAACGTATCCGAAAATATCTGTCCCAGGAGTCTGCACGAACTTTGGTCCATGCTTTTATCATTGGTCGTATAGATTACTGCAACAGCCTTCTATTTGGTTTACCCTCTGTTCATCTACTTAAACTGCAACGCTTGCAGAATGCAGCTGCTCGGCTTATATCTAATGTCCCTCGCTACAGTCTCATAACACCAGTACTACGTTCGTTACATTGACTTCCTGTCAAATTTCGTATTGATTTTAATTTACATCTTTTTACTTTTAAAGCTATCTACGGTCACGCGCCTGGTTACTTGATCGATTTGATTGCTATCAAAGAACAGCCGCGCTATAATCTCCGTTCAGCTAGCGGTCTTATCTTAAAGTATCCTAGTTTAAAACTGAAAAAAGACTTTAGGGGATCGTGCTTTTTCATGTGCTGCCCCTAATTTATGGAACAATCTGCCCCTTCACATCCGTCTTGAGGACAATTTTGAACGTTTTAAATCTTTACTTAAAACGCATCTTTTTAGACTAGCTTTTGATATGTAATTTTTTAACGTACTATGTAATATATTTAGTGTTTTTTATCTTTTATTTAATTTTTAGCGTTGTTTATTATTAGCCTTAATTATTTTGCTCAGTTAAGCTTTTATTTTCTTTTAACATTTACGTGTTGTCACGCGCTTTTGATCATATTTGCATGGAAAAGGCGCGTTATAAATTTTTTATTATTTTTTTAATTATTATAACATATAGCCTAGTAGTAGCTCAACCAATCAGAATGCAGCATTGTTAATAGACCACTAGTTGGATTTTACTACAACAATTTAGTTTACTTCCCTGTAGGTCTGTCCGGCTTGCAGAGTGCGTATTGCTTTTAGTTATAGAGTTATCAATTACAATGTGAAAGCTACGGCAAATAGTTATTACTTTAATCGCTCCCATGCACTGAGAATCTACATGACAATACTGCACTTTGTATCTCCAATGTACTGAACTATGGGTTGGATAGTAATGCCAATCCATAATTCAAATTGTTCTTCAGTTGTAACATATATCCTAGTTCCAAGGGCTTTCTTTGTTCTACTATCCTCAATTGGGGAACAAACTTGAAAGGAAAGCAATTAGTCGGAACGAGAAAAAAGAAAAGCGATCCCCCAAAAAAACTAAACAAGAGAATTATGATCGAAGAAAGGAGAGATAAAACTTCAGGACAAAGGTAGGTTACATGCAGTGAACAGAGTAGCTAAGCAGTTCAAGTACCTTCAAGTGAATTCACTGTTGGTTGCTTTGTACGTGATCACTTCCATTAACCCCTTCCGGCTTACTCCTTGAAAATATCCTCCCTTTCCATTTTCATCTTTTATCTTTTTAGTGGGTTATTTCCGTGAGAGCATGTCCGTGTATTTTTCCGATCTAAGAAGGGTAAAATAGCGAGTACCAGGAAACTAATCTCTTTTGAAAGCTCTTTTTTGTACATCCGCGGCTGGGTTCTTGGCAAATGAAAACAGGCAATGGCAAACCACTCACTATAGGAGTGAAGCAATCATTTCATTGACTTTCCGGCAATTGACCTTGGCTGGTCCAAAGTGAAAAGACAAACTAGGTTAACAGTCATTATTTGGACTCATATATGACTACGCAAAAAAGAACTATAAACCAACGACTTCAAAGGTTAAAAAAAACTATTCTTAATTACCATAGCCATATCAATTTCATAAAATCTAAGCATCTTTACTTTGGATGTAAAGAGTTACAACTGAATGTGCATGCGCACAATGCGGGAGAATGCGACTGCAGGTCGGCAATAGGACATAATGGTTGTAACAGTATAGGCCCAAACACCTTTAGTTACAATTGACACTATTTCGTGCCTTTGGTGTTGCTCATACAGAATCCTCGCACACAGTGCTAACGTAAATAGAACTAATGCGGCCAATTACGTTTTAAGAGGTTCTGGGAAACTGTATCCCATTTTAGTTCCCTCGCACAAACTTGGTTGAAGATCAAGGTCTATTTATAACAACGCAGTTTACAATGGGATAATAATTTGTTAAGAATAGAAGGAAAATAGCGCAAAGGAATCTACTTGTTTTTGTTTTTTTTATATCACAACTTAAGGATCATCATTGAAAGGAAATTGCGGCTCTACAAGGTAACAGAAATAAATAAATTCTTACGGAACTCTCACATTTTAGTTGCAGCGGTTGAAGTTACACCTACCTATACCGAGCAAAATGATCAGGAGTATTGGATTTCGTTCTGCGTTAGTTTTCATTCTCTTTCTCTCCTTCAGTGAAGCTTTTACTGGTCCTTTACAACCAGGGAAAAGAGCCGGAACAAATCTGACGCGGACACAGGTAGATACTCTGAACTCAGTCCGCAGAAAACGTTGGTTTTGAAAAAGGTCTTTTTCTTCTTATTAGTTAAAGATTTTGGGCTTATAGTTTTTCTTGACCAAGTTTGGAGGTGCTAGGCCTAGGGCGTCGCAAACATTTGTTGAGGGCCTACATTTAGTGCTTTAACGGAAAGCTGTCATCTATAAGGCTTTTTTGTGTCTTGTTTCAAGTTTTAAATCCATACTGAAATAAGTATACAATGGATTTACATATTGCTAAACGCACTTTTAAAATACAATCCAGCCATGAAAGGAGGAACCTTACGGCTTACCTTAATTGTATAAAAAAAGTCATCACGTACTGAACGGTTTTTTTTAGTGAGTGCTTTCTTCTGACAGATGTATGCCAAATTTTTAGATTAATGTTTTAACTAAAGCTATTATTTTCATCATTTTGTAACAGTGTATTCTCTGCTCGAAAAGAATTTACTTGAGGGGAAGGAACATTAGTCACGTGACGGCCAATGGAAGTAGTCAGCAATTACCGCAGACCACTCATATCAGGAAGCAACAAAACAAAGTGCTTAAAAATGGAGAAAAAGCTTGAAGAACATCCGGCAGACAATGACTCGTGACAGACACGGCTATAGAGAAATCATGGTTTCCCCGATTTAATGTTAATTGATACAGCGTTGTTAATGCACCGGCACTATAAATAAATGAAACAATTTCAAATACGCGCGCACTGGACTTTCTTCAGTATTCTCTCCCCATGTCCCCATGTTACTTTTTTGAAACTATTTTTTCAGTGAACAAGTCTTTATATTTTTACTTAACAATTCAGTCATTTGAACACACTTCGCTTGTTTAAAGTAGTGTTTTCAATGAAACATTATCGTATGGAAAATGAACAATTATAATACTGTAATATTTCTCTGAGAACGTTTCCACGAAAATAGGTTTTTTTGTTTCACCCATTCATCATTCCCAAAACCTAAATTTCGCTTCTAAATGATTTGGATGCTTTTCTGTTGGTCTACATGTTTGACCATTCATTCGACTTCTTATTTCTCCTCTGTTCTTTCTGGCTATCTTAACAATAAGAGCTAATAAGAATGATATATTGAATAAATAAGTAGAGGAAAATCGTCCCTGACGTATGTTACCATTCCAATTCAATTTAACAAAACCACTTATAGCCGCCGGCTAAGTACTAGTAGCCGGTAAAAATACCAAAAGCAATTTTGGTGAATAGGATATCAATTCTTCAAACACTTTTTCTGCGCTGGCAAGACAATAACAATGATTTAAGCGTCTCGGTGTATTTTGCTATCACACCCATAGGGCGCCACATAAAAAAAAAAAGACAGAGTACCTTGATTTTAGTATCAAAACCTAGTCTGCGTGTTCCTTTCTATAATTGAAATCAATACTGAATAAATGTATCTAATAATCCAATAAAGTGTTCCGTAAAAATGCCATGACATAGGACGAGTATGGGAGTTGCTTGCTCTGGGTTATGAACTCCTGACCAGTACACCTACAATCACATCCCTACATACACATCCGCACACTGTAAATCCTCTGTTAGACCCCCCCCCCCCCCCCCCCCAGCCCTGTAAGGTTTATTCATTTCAAACCAATTTGATGGGGAGGGGGGCTTATCAGAGACAGGGGGCTTATTTGAGAAGAGGGGGCTTATTTGATGTAGAAAAGACGATGGTATCAGTTCTCCATAAAAAAAACTAGGATACAACGTGGAAAGGCTCAAGTACAAGAAGTTAGAGGTTATGCAGCTGAGGATCAAAACAAATCCGAACTTCCAGTTGGTAAATAAACCATCCCATCCACACAAAGTTTCACAGTCGTAACAGTCTATCATTTATTAGTAAAGAATAATTATGGGAGGGAAGGGGGGCTTAAAAGAGAGGAGGGGCTTCTTAACTTCCTTCCCCTGAAAAATAGCGGGCTTATTAGAGAAAAGGGGCTTATTCAAGAGGGGGGCGGGGGGGGAGGCTTAATAGCTGATTTAGGGATAGGGTTTACGGTACTAAGTCCTCCGCCCAAAATAGTAAAATTGATATTTCTTTACAAATAGTTATTTGATAGAGCTGTGTTACCTGTGTTCACGTCATGCTCTAGCACTGGCTTACAATTGTCAAATTTTGCTTTATTTTACACTCAAAATACACGAACATTTATTGAACTTAAATCTTATTGACTCTTAGAAAAGACTTTGGATAAAAAATTTTATCGTTAAAAGAAACGAAAAATAGACAAAGTTGTACTAATTATCAAGCTAAACTGAATTTGCTACATCACAAAATAAATTCAATTCTTTCCACAGGGAGATGCCCACAACGAACGGTTCAGGGAAACTGTTGCGTGTTCCCGTTCGTTTATCTCAGGCGCAAGTACCGCTCTTGCACCAGTAGAGGAAGTAGCAGGCCTTGGTGTCCCGTCGTCCCAGGTTACAAAAAAGGGCAACGTTGGGGGTACTGCCGGGGAAAGAGATGTAAGTATTCAACCGCAATTTCTGTAGACCCTTAGCCTCTCCTGGTGAAAAGCTGACGTTAGTCCCAGAGTTGTAAACCTGCTGACTGGTGCTATTTTTATGTTGTAACATTAACATCAACCTCTATTTAATTATCTATCTTTTTTTTCTTCAGCTCCGCCCATTAGAGTGACCTATGGAATCACTGGTAATCTTTTTTCCTGTTTTAATGATTTTTGACTCTTTTTTTAGTTCGCACCGCCTTTTTTGAAATTTATGTATCTGCTAGCTCCACCACGCACTTGCGCGCTTAGAATGGGAATTCCGGGTGGTGTACGCCTTAATTTTTAGGGTGGGCCGGAAGAAGAAGAAGAAGAAGAAGATACTTTTATTTAGCTAGGGTAACTCCTACAGTTACAAAAACTGATATTCTTAGAGGCCCTAGATTAAAAAAATATAAAAATATGTTAAAAATGCTTAAAACTAGTCCTAACTAAGCTAATACAAAAATATCCTAAAAAAAGGATAAAAAATATTACAAGCTCTAAGAACGGTTCACAGGATTGGTTTAGACAGAAAATGATAGCCCTAACGCAAACAAAACTAACAATGAACCCCAGCTCTGAAACAATAGAGCTTCGGGCCAACAAGAAACTATCAAATTAGAGGTTGTAAAGAGGCTCTGGCCAACAGAATTTTTACGGCATGGATTATCAGCGAGTAACCATGGAAACGGTTTACTCCCTTTTATTCACAAGAACTTTTATGTTAGAGCATTTTATGTTTAAAACCTGGTGCTAATACACCTACCGATTCAACCTTGTTGAAAAGGTTAAGAAGCGAACTAAAAACAGCTACTACAAAATCTAGACCAACAACCACTGGAATCATTAATAAAAATTATAAGTCATTATAAATGCCAATTACCGGTATGTAAAAACTTTTTTTTTTTTTTACTGTGCGCGTGTTGGTGTATGGGTGTGTGCGTGTGTGTGTATGTCTTTTTTTGTAGTGGTCTATTTAAATTTTTAAGTCGGTCAGTTTTTGTACAAGCCCTTAGCTGTTTAAATGAAAACTCCCTAGTTATTCGTCAATGGAAAAATTGTTACTTAATTTAATTGTTATTTACTCTTCTACATCCGAAAGCGCCCTACTTCTTACTCACACCTAGCACTTTAAATCTGTAGTCAAGCCTCTTGGTTGCCACAAAGACACCAGCCGACGTGCCATCCCACAAATGGATGGAAAAGATACTCTCGTCCGGGACTTCTATCGACGCAGACTCGACGCTATCAAGAAATGCGCTTTGGTAGCCGCAAGGCGAGGCTACAAAGTCTTTGCTGTACAACACCAGGGATGGTGTGCAACAGGTCCAAGAGCACACGTGACCTATCGGAAGTACGGACCTTCAAGACGATGCAGAAACGGCAAAGGAGGCCCGTGGGCAAATGACGTTTACAGTATATCGGGTGTGATAAATATCTTCATTATTAATTTGAGCCAGTGATCGGATAGTTATGCAAGTATAATAACTCAACTGGCGCACATTTGTTTTTCCTCGCCTGAAGACAGTTAAGTCTTAATCATGCGCACAGTCTATCAGAGTAACTTGCCCTCTTTTGTTGCTAGCAATTTATTATAATTTTCATTTATATTCTGTTAATTTGATTCAACCTTATCAGGTTGTTGTTGCTATGGTTTTTTCTTTTGTTTCATGCTACGGCGACTAGCAGGCCTATTGCCTTAACGCATATTTCCTTTTCCTTTACAGGCAAATGTCGAAGAAAAACAACATCACGTTATTGCTGTGCCTTCCCGTTCATCTACAAAGGTCGTCGTTATTACAGTTGTACCAGAAGAAAACACAATCGACCTCGGTGCGCCTTGACACCCAACTACGATCGCGACAAGAAATGGGGCAATTGTTATCGTAAGAAATTCTTCCTCATATTTGGTTGATTTTGAAAGATTTCCACACGGAACTGTTAATGTGGAAACTAATACCTGTCTCTTCTTTTGAAGGTCGCAAACCAGTTCGCCCAGTGAGGCCGGTTGTTCCTCCTCCAAGAGGTCAGTTGTCGTTTTTTAAAACTTAAGCAACATACATTTGTGAACCAGACCCACATCATGAACGCGAACATATGTACTCACATGATAAGCAGGTGTATTAATTGTTGGTGCTTCTACGTAGTTGGCCAACTTTAAAATAATGTAACTTTGTTCACAGAGAAAGGTCATCCGTCTTCAGTTATACCCCTTTAAAATTTGCTTTAGCTTGATTTGTGCTATCCTTGTTTGCGTTCTGTTATAGAACTGACTTAAACAATCATGTTTGAATTTATGTACTTACGAACCATCTTTTTTTATTTTCGTCTAGCGCGGGTTATTCGCGTCACCGTTGGATTAAAAGGTGAGTTTTACTGGTTATTGTGCCAACTATCTTCCGAGTTTCAAGAAAACTGGTGGCTTTCAAAGTGAAGGTTCTGTAAATAGGCCACTTCCGAGTTCCAGAAACCCTCTTTTCAAAATGAGGCCAAGTGCACACAACCTTTCTTGTGAAAATGAGATTTATTTGCATAAGAATGAAAAATCATTTCCATATCAAAGGCTGAGCACTTAACCTTGTTTTGATACAGGGGCGCAGTTAACTAGGAAATGGCCTATTCCAGTTCTGCTAAAATAGTGCGCATATTTTTACAGTCCGTGGCGCAGGATCTGAGCGTAGCCGGTACTGCAAATGTACTCGTTCTTGCGATGCAACCTAACAAAAGAGAATTGCAAAGAAGATGCAAAAATAAAAACATTTTTGGATCATCTTTTGCTCAGTGGTGTATTGTGTTTCTTTCTGTCCCATGACAACAATTTGGCTATAACTGACAATTGTCCTGATTGTAACGTGATTAATGCAGTGAACGTTTTAGCCTCACTGCTCAAGGCGTTCAGACTGTGTGGCGACAGAAGGTACAATTTAGTCACTTCTGAGCAATGATTTCAAGCGTTTACATTCATACTTGCTTTTTGTTTACTTCAAGTTGGCACTAACTCCAGTTCTTGAAAAGGGAATGAAACAGAGTGTAATGTAATTAATGACACCAGATCGACAGATCGCATTCATCGTTAAAAGGATATGTCTTTTTGTATCTAATTATCGGGTTGTAGTTGCTCAACTCCTCTTGTTCACATTTTAGCCCAAGGACTGGGCTGCTACAGAGACACAAAGCGCCGAGCTATAGCCACAATGGAGGGAAGAAGTCGTCTGCTAAAAGGTCACTACCGACGAAGACAAGATGCGGTACGAAAGTGTGCTTTAGCTGCATACAAACGAGGCTATAAATTGTTCGCAGTGCAACACGGGGGATGGTGTGCAGCATCGCGTACTGGTTACCGAACATACAGGACATATGGAAAATCCAACAGGTGCAGAAATGGCAAAGGAGGACCTTGGGCAAATGATGTCTACCTTTTAAGACGTAAAAATAGTTCTTACAGCAACGTTTACTTTATTGCATAATTTTTTTACTTTTTATTCAAGGAGTATTCGTTTCGCTTTGGGAAGTATCCGGGAACTACGTTTTTTCTTAACTTTTGCATTACTTAGTTAAACCTTTTATGCCCCAGCAATTTTCACTTATAATTATAAAATTCTCCATACTGATCTCCATACATTTCCTTGAAGAACTAGTTGAGAGAATTTATTTAACTATCAAAGCATTTGCCCTTTGGTGATCATTATATAAATTCTCATAACCTTTTCTCTTGAATATGTATTGATATTGTTAAGAGGAAATTGATGTTAGTCTGTGACTTACGGGGTTAAATCAGTCAACGGTCGGTCACTGTCCCACTCTCCTTTCACCTACAAACGCTCTGGTAATTTCACAAGTAGCCTTTTTAAAAGGAATGATGTGACAGTTACTTTTTTGGGGTTCTTCAGGTTCTTGCCGTACTCGAACCTCTCGCAGTGACTGCTGTGTATTTCCCTTCATCTACCGGGGCAGACGATACAACAGCTGCACCAGAGTTCGATCCAGGCGACCATGGTGTTCACTTACTTCAAGTTACGATAAAGATAAACTGTATGGTTACTGTGGAGGAACAAAACGTAAGATTTCATTTCTTACCGGCAGTTGGGTTAATGTGAATAAATAATTAGATCCTCATCATTATCAACGGCCTTACATTCTAAGCCATAAAAGATAAACCAGTCAGTAAATCGATCGAACTCTTTTACTTAAATCAACTTATAGCTAATAACAAGACACGCTGTACAAATTTTTTAATAAACATTTTGTCTCTTTTTAGCTGTGGTTTCTATGAGAATAACAACAGCAATATCACGTAAGTACTTTTTTTAGTGTTTGGTAAGACATGTTTTTCACAGACTACAAATAAGTGCTTCGCGAAATAGCGGCGATAGTTTTAAGTTACTTCCGCGTTTTTGTCTGTTCTATTAACACAAGTTATCACCGTTATTTGGCTTAAGATTATCCAAAATATGATGACTTCTTTTGCCAAGTAATGGTAAAATTAATTTTTTCTACTTAGCCACTTTCAGGGAATTATGATTTCTTAAATGAAACTTTCTGAATACAATACTGTAAGTTTATTTCTCCATTAAAGCTCACTTGCACGATGACGTCACGCGCGCAAAGAATTCTGGTAGTTGTAGTCAAATTCGCGTGATGTTTTAAATAACAATGGCGCTCAAAGATAATAATAGTGTTGACATAGCGAAATATTTAGGGCCCTGTCGTGTAATTTTGACAGAAGAAGATATCCCAGGGGCCTCTCTACAGAAAAGAAAGCCAGAAAATCTGAAGAATGAAGAACTAAGACGTTGGTTAAAATGCAGAGGAGGTTCAGTTGGCGGAAACCGTGTGCAACTCCTCGAACGGTAAGCGCGATAATTGCCAGCAAGAAGTGAGATTTTTCTTCCTTGCTTAACTAAAAGATCTATTTTTTTAACAGTGTAAAGGATTACATTAACTCAGGGCTGGATAAAAAGGTTATCGATCCCGATGGTGGAATTCATTACCAAAGGCTACGAGCCGAGAAAGAAAACCGAAACACAAGTGGAAAGCAGCAGCCAGCAAATTTCCGTGTTGAGTGGCCAAAGGAGGGCTGGTCATCAAGTTTGGCGAATTTGCCGGAGTTTCAGCATTGTTTTATTTTCTCTTATCTATCTGGCGCATCAAAAGAAGGACAAAAAGGGCGAGGAGCTTTTAAATGCAAAAGGGAGGGATATGCCCTTTTTAAAGCTAGCCATGTCCAAGATGTCAAGTATAATCCCAGCAGTCATAGTGAATTTTGCTTTTTTGAAACCAAGGTGAAAGCCTCTATGACTAGAAATAAGACTTACAGAACGAAAGTTAGACTTAAAAAGAACACAGCTGAAGTCGATGGAGCTTATTGTAATTGTAAAGCTGGGGCAAATGGCTATTGCAAGCATGTAGGGGCTGTGCTTTACACAATTCTTGACTTTGTTGAGAGTGGGTTTCAGGAGATTCCACCCAACAAGACGTGTACAGAGAAACCTCAGGAGTGGCACAAACCACGAACACAAACCCCCAAGAATGCACCCGTTCGTTTCAGCGACATTCTCATGATCCATCATGATTATGATGCAGACAAAGATAACAAAACGGGCAAGAGAATACAAAGAAAACGAGAAAAACTGGCATACACTGCTTGTCCTTCTTATGCCTTGAAAGTGACGAGTGACCAGAAATATTCATTTTGTTGTGACTTAAAAGCAAATTCTGACAAATCAAAACCAATGTTAGTAGATGTACTTGAGGGAAATGATTACGAACCTGTTATTGTAGACGATCTTGAACATAAGTTCACCAAATTCTTGGTTGCTATGGATCACGACTATTTGAAAGAGAAGCAAAAAACCTACCTCGAAATTAAGACAAGCACCGCAACAGAAGTGGAACACCTTTCACCTTGTAAGAAGCAGAAACTTGACTTGATTGATGGGAATGAATGTGAACCCTTTGACAGCAATTTCTCAAATGATTCACACATTCTCATTTCACATTCTGTTTTGATAACCCCAGAGGGCAACCCACAGGGTAACCAAGAAATACAACTTGAAGCAGATTGCCAGGAAGAACCTACAGCAGAAACTACTAGTGAAGCATCACAAACTGTAAAAAATGGAAATACTTGTTTTGTGGAAATACCTTTTAAAGGTCAAGTCGTCTCTGATGAATACGACTTAACAAATCCTATGTTCAGGGAAGAGTGCCAAAATTTTCTTAGCCAAATTAAAATTAACAATTCAGAGGCTATTGATGTTGAGGAGAGAACAAGGGGACAATCATCCAACCCAGAATGGTTTAAATATAGGACTGGAAGAATCACAGCATCAAAGTTTGGTGAAATCAACAATCGCAGGTCAACAACTGCACCAGATCGCCTTGTCAGAGATCTGTTTCAGTACAGAGCAAGGACAACCACACCATTCCAGTGTGCTGAAGGACTGAGACTTGAACCAGTGATTAAGGACAAATATGTTGAATATCAGCTCAACCATGGCCACTTGGGGCTGTGCGTAGAAGAGAAGGGTGTTGTTATTGACCAGGACAATGCATTTTTGGCAGCAAGTGTTGATGGTGAAGTGCATGACCCCAGCAACACAGGCTATCCAGTCGGAAACCTAGAAATGAAATACAAGTTATTTCCAGAGAAGGTCGATCCTGAAAACAACACCAGATTATTAGTTATCCTTGCAACTAAAACAAAGAACTTTTGTTTAGAATTAACTGATTCTGGCCTCAGATTGAAGAAGAAACATCCCTACTATTCACAAGTGCAAGGAGGGATGGCAATAAGAAGAATGCAATGGTGTGACTTTGTAGTTTATACCTATACTTCAGCAGTAGAGGACATCCATGTCGAGCGTATATACTTTGACCCAACCTTTTGGGTAGCCTTAAAAGGCAAACTTGTCGACTTTTATTTGTTTGCTATGATCCCAGAGCTTTTGACAACACGTGTGAAAAGGGGTATTCCCTTGTATCCTAATATCTTTTCATACAAATAAGCACAAATTCAATTAGGGATGGAGCATGTTAGTGTGGAGGAAGAGGGCCTGGGTACAATTACCAAAAAACACCCCTTTTCCCTCCAACAACAAACAAAACTTATGACTGATAGTTTACTTTTCTTGCAAGCGATTGGTTTACATGTACTCTTAGTGCACAAAACAGGTCCACAGTGAGGCATACATAATTTGAAGTTATGTAACAAGGCATCCTTTCAAGTTTGTTAATAAAGCACACACTTTCCAAATTTTGTTTAAGTCCTCTGCCATAGAGTTAGGAATGATCTGTGTCAAAATGTTGTAATTTTTTACACGCTCAATCGCCCTTTCCACATGGATTCTTACTGAAGCTACATCACGGGTTTCATCCTCTTCCTCTGGGCTCAATTGATCTTTGCACCGCATAAATGGTGGGATGTTCAAGTACACTTTCTTTTTTGCTAGCAAGTCCTGGATCTCAAAACCTCTATCTGGCATAACTGAGTCACCTTCCTCCAAAAGTTGTAGTATACCACAGTCCTCCACAATTGCCTTGTCGCTACAGTGTCCCCCATACAGTTCGGAAACAAAGGTAACAGCTCCATGTGGAGCGATGCCTATTAGACCTTTTGCAGTATTATGGCTTTTGTAAGAAGAATATGTTCCTGACTGAGCTCTGAAGCACGATGGTTTTTCAATAAAAATCTCAGTACAGTCAATGATTACTCTAGTTAATGGGTATTTTTCACGGAAACATTCTGGCATTGTCTTTTGGACGGTGTTCTTTGAAGCCCATGTTGGTAGCTGTACTAATCTGGAGTAAATCAAGTCCAACCAGGTGACAAATATTCTAGATACCTCTGCCACACTAATCTTGTAATTATCAGCCAGAACTTTTTCGGGAATATTCACCCTGAGGCGAGCCAGAGTTAAAAAAAGTTCATCTTTTGGTTCTAATGAGCGTTTCTGGCCTTTTTTCTCCAATTCAGGAAATTGTATGCTCGAGTTGTTTGAGCCCCAATACCTTAAGCGTGAACAAATGTCTCCAGCATTCAGAAATGCAAAAAGAGCGAGAAAGTGGTGAGAACTCATTCCTGTATAAATAACAATTATTCACCGAAGTGGAGGTGGCTAGTCTTGGATATTTACCGAACTGCGAAGCAGTGAGGTAAATATCCACGACTAGCCACCGACACTGAGGTGAATAATTGTTTTAGTATATACTAAAACAGTGAGATAATTGAGCACAAAAATTATGATTTTTTAACTCAAATACTGTTGCCTACGATTACAATTTTGGCAAGTAATGACCGGGCGACCGCGGCTGTCGCTTTTTCTTGCCGACAATTAAAACTTTTGAAGGCATTTGTTTAGCTCTTGCGGGGAAATTTCTTCAAAAGGAGTTGTGAATTCTTTTTGTATTTAAAATCATTCTATAAAAAAAAATTATTAAATTTAGTTTTAAGCTTATTTATGAACAAGTCAACTAAATAAAGTAACGCAAGACTTAAATTTACATTTGTAAACAAAAAACTTTTCACCGGTTTTATCGATAAATTCGTGTCAAAAAGACAAAGCTTTACCTGTTAAAACTTCCAATCCGAACTTCGTCACCTTCTTCGTGTATTTCGGAAACAGCTTGCTTGATTAGTTGTAAAATTTCTTTGTTTGTTTACGGCAGCAAACCGGGAAGGCATTTTGCTCGCAACTTACGCGAGTTTGGCGTCGGTCGCTCGGAGGAACTGGAGGTGAATCAGTGAATAGTGCAGGATATTCACTGATTGAGTAGCCAATCAGAGCGCGCGAAAAACACTATCCACTGTTTTAGTATATACTAATAATTCATATCATCATCTGAACCAATAAATCGATGGAATCCAAATTTCAAGCTTTCTATTTCATTCTGCAAACCTTCATTTTTGATAGATAACACTTTCATTTCATTTTGTAACTTTTCAAGTTTCTCCTCCATTTGTATGAGTTCAGCAGCAAGTGGAGCATCAGGATCAGTTAACTCTTTCCCACCTTCAATATTTACTGCCTCGCTGGATCTGTCAGAGGGGATCGTATTAGCCGTCCTCGCTGATGTGTTGACACGGATGAG
>NC_133212.1:0-7500 GCF_958299795.1 Porites lutea | reverse complement strand
CAAAGTACTTTTATGACACGTACCTTCGGTTTGTGTTGACAGGCGACTAGGAGTGCAGGTTTATGTCGTTTGTGTTGGGCGCATTGACCACAAATACCTGCGACCCATTACCTACCGAAACAGACACGTGTATGTTGTTCGTTCCTACAGGAGTCTAGTAACCACAGCTGGCTCCATAGCGAGAGCTATTCACCAGGAAATGGTACGTAACAGTTTAATAACGACAATAACAAGGTAAACAACGTAATTAAAAACAGTAGTAGAACGTAAAGACAATAACAACATCTAAAAAGATTTTAATAACAGTAGTGGAATAACGATAATAACAACGTCAACAACAATATTAATAACAGTAACAGAAGTGGCAGTACGTAGTAATAAGGACAGAAATTTTGAACGACCCGCAAAATCTCACGTCCCATGTCCAAGAACCAACATGTTTCATATTTCAGTAAAACTTTAAAATTTCTTTGGTATTTAATTTGATCCTGTTTGGATGATGCTTTTCACTTGCAGCGTATCGAACAAGAGCGATACCGGGATCAACTGTTGTCCAGCCTCCACCAAAGTGTAATTCACCCCTTAAATAGAACCGAGGAGGACTGGAAACATGACAGTGCAACACTTGACAGTTTCTCTAAGCACCGAAATGGAACGGATTTGGAAAATTTCGCTTGAAGTCTTAAACAGCTTTTGTGGCAGCTTTAAAAAGGTCTCCTAAAATACAGTAGTGATTACGGTATAAAGAACAGTTAAAACTTACAAGACCTTTTAATTTAGATATGTTGTTAGCATATTGAGTTGAACAAATAAAGTCCTTTTAACAAATGTTTATCAGAATTCCCGAAAGTAATTAGACTGGTATCTTTAACGTAACTTCTATGCGTTAATCAGCAGTTCTAGAATCGAAGTTTATATCCTTTATACTGTTAACTGCTTGTTTCAGTCCACGCCATACAGATAGGCCAAAGCACAAAAGAGGGGGAGGGGGGTTCAGAGGAAGACTGAGAGCAACTGCCCTACGCAGGTTTTTGCCGATTGAGACACAATACGTGATTGATGAGCTTCCGCTAAGAGGATTTTGTTTTTGCCATTAGAGAGTTTCAGCAACGAAGTTTTTGCACAGGGAGCCCACACAATCTGTTTGTGTAGCCGATTGTTATTTTATAGTAAATGTACTGGATTTACCGTTTGCTTCACCTATAGCGATATATCGCTAACTATGTATATAAATCAATGATAAATAAACGTTGAATTACCTTACCTGTGGTATATAGTCGTCGTTTTACCTCAAAAGCGGTTTTTTGAGCGATTTTGAAGGAGTTTGATTTCGCCGTTGACTGTTCCTTATAATAGAAGGACAAGGGTGGAATCCATGTTTTGAAAGGGCTCCAGTGTCGGAGCGATTTTTCCCCAAAAAAATCGCATCACTCCGCTCTCAAACCCCGTAGCAAAAAGGTCGAAAGATTCACGTTTCTCCTCGTACCTTCCAATCGAAAATCCATCCAAGCAGCCCGGAGCTAGCCGTCGAAGAAAATTAAAATCCAACAGTATTCGAGAGGCAGGAATGCGTAGCAAGATTCATACGTGCCAGCCCGAAACCGTCCCGCTGATTGCCTCTTTTTGATTGGATGTCGTTAAACAACAAAACGCTTACCAAGTCTTCTTCATCAGTTATTATTTAACCATTTGGTTAACGACATCCAATAAAAAAAAGGCAATCAGAGGGACGGTTTGTGGCTGGCACGTATGAATCTTGCTACGCATTCCTGCCGCTCGAATACTGTGGGATTTTAATTTTCTTCGACGGCTAGCTCCGTTTACTATAAAATAACAATCGGCTACACAAACAGATTGTGCGGGCTCCCTGTGGTTTTTGAGCGACGCACGTCGACCGGAAGTGGACTTTTTGTACTTTTAAAAAGAGATTTTTTAACAAATTTTTGGGCAAATCGTCTCTATAAGGGTGGATTTCCACTGCCGCGTAATGTTTACGTGCGTGTACACGCATGTAAACTTTATTCTTGTGAATAGAATACAGGCAAGACATAAAGTGTTGAGTTTAAACGGGAAGTTGAGCGAGGTTCAGCTTTTACCTTTACATGCGACCCTTCATACTTTGCCTCTATTTTATTTGCGAACGTAAATTTTACGCCCTTACGCACGTAAAAATTACGCGACAGTGAAAATCCACCCTAAGAGTAAAAACTCTTGGCAATACAAATTTGGTGGCGTCAAGACAATTTAAAATAGAAAAAGGCTCACTTCAGGTGACGTGCGTCTCTCAAAAATGTCGCTGCTTAAACTCCTTATTAGATTCTACCCGCTTCATATTTGATAGCAGGGAGATTTTTAAGAGCGGCCGTCCGTAAATATCGCCTAAGGGTGTGCAAAATGAAAAATTCGAAAATCCCCAAACTTTGTCAGAATATGGGTCTAGCTAAACTATTTCTAGAAAAATTACTTTTAGTTCCATTGGAGTTTTATTTTACGCGTACGGCGACCGAGTCGGTTCGGAGGCACTCAGATCAGTTTTCACAGGCTCAAGACCATATATTACTTCAAAATCGATTAAAAACTAAAGAAGTAACAAACCCTGCCTCTGAAAATCTCAATAGAAAGGACAAAGCTTAAGCAATAGTTTCGATGTGAAATTTTCCTATTCGAGAGGAAATCTAATATTTTTCGGATTTTTAATATAAATTTCTTCAAAGTTTGTATAAAATCACAATTGGACCTAGAAATCAAGTTTGTTGATGTTTTAGAGTGAAATTAAAGTCATTCTAACGATATATAAAGATGTCAAAATTGATCATGATGATGATGATGATGATACCTTTATTAAAGTGTCAAACTGTAATAGCGGTATATAACCACTAAGTGGGGACACTAAAATAAATTTAAAAAAATAAATCAATTAATAAATTAATTAAAAATTAAGAAAAACTATGTACAGTATAAGCAAGTGAGAAATTCGAGAGAACTATATACAATATGTACAAATGTATCCATTACTTATAAATAAATAAAAAAAAGAAATAAAAGATTAAGAAGTGCAAAGAGAGCAGTTAGAGCAGTTATTGTCATCTAATAGCATGCTAAGATCCACTTTTCTGATGTTATATTTGAAGGAGGACAACGTGGAAGCTTTTTTTCACATTACTAGGAACAGAACTCCAAACCCTTGGGCCCATATACCTGAGCGAGTGCTTTCCAAAGGAGACTGTGTTGAATCTGGGTATAGTGAAGTCATGATTGCGCAGTTCATACTTAATTGCAGGCTGTTCAAAGAGAGTGCTAATGTATGCTGGGCACATGTTGTTTTTAACTTTATACATGAGAATAGCTATGTCCTGTAGTCGCCGGTTGTGTAGAGTAGATATCCCAGCCATAGATAGTAATTGACCATAGGACGAATGTTTATCACAATATATAGCCCTAAGTGCTCTTTCCTGGATACGCTCTAGTCGTCTAGAATCACTAGCACGGCAAAAATGCCATATAAGGTGACAGTAGGTTAAATACGGGAGAACAGCTGCCTTATATAACTGTAACTTAGTTTGTGTGGGTATAAGGTTCCTGAGCCTCATGAGAACGCCTACCCGCTGGGCGCTCTTCTTAGAGATACTACTTATATGTTCATCAAAACGAAGATTGTTATCAATACAGACACCTAATAGCTTGAGACATTCAGTGGATCTGACTTCATGATTGTCAATCATAATACTGTCCATAGACTTCCTTCCGCAACCAAGTGCCATTGTCTGGTACTTGTCCAAATTTCCCTTTAGTAAATTAGCTCTGTACCATGAAGATGCTGACTCAGCGCAAACAGCAAGATCATCATGCACATCAGAGAGGGTGCTGCGAACGACATAAAACTGGTGGTCATCTGCATACATATTCATGTTCGCATCAACAGTATAAGTCAAATCGTTTTGGAAGATGTTCCAGATGAGAGGTCCAAATGCAGAACCCTGTGGGCATCCCCTGGTCACCCTCTGCCACTCGCTCACTACAGATCCTAGCTTGACCCTGTTATAACGGTCTGTGAAGTAGGAGCCCATCAATCGCAGACTTCTTTCCTCAACACCATAAGCTTTAAGTTTTGCAAGTGTAAGTGGATGGTAAAGTGAATCGAAGGCTTTGCTCATGTCCGTGGAGAGAACACCCACAACGTTATGCTCATCCAGAGCGAATTTCCAATTCTCAGTCAAAGATAAGAGAGCTGTCTCACAGCTATTGTTTTTCCTGTAAGCTGTTAGTTTGTCGCACAGTTTGTTATTAAAACCATAACTGAGTTGCTTGCTGAGTAATTGTTCAAAGAGTTTGTTTACAGTAACTTGTACAGTTATGGGTCTGTAGTTTCCCATTTTATGGGGATCTTCCTTCTTAAAAACGGGTGTCCATTCACCCCTTTTCCATCCCAAGGGCCACTCTCCGAGGGTTATGCATGAATTAAATAGTGACGTCAATGGATTTGTTAGCTCAGTAGCTCCAAGCTTGAGCGCCATGGGAGGGATGCCGTCCCAGCCTGTACTCTTCCTTACATTGACGTTTTGCAGCGCCTTTTCAACTTCAAAACTCTGAAGATTCTGAAACTGGAAGCCTTGATATCCTGTCATCTTCTGCGTAATATTCTGGACACTAGGGTGGGTGGCGAGAACTTTGTCATCAACCGCACTGGTGTCTCCAATCCCATCAGCCACAGTAGCAAAATATTCACACAAGTGATTAGAAACCGCACATTGGTCTCTACAGATGGTCCCATTGATACTTAGGCTGAGCTCATTTGTGTTGACCTTGTGCTTATCAGTCAGAAAGGGCATAAATGTCTTATAGAACTCACTCGGCTTGCACTTAAGCTTAGTGGCTTGCTCTTTCCAATATGTCCTTATTGCCTTTCTCCGGAGTCGGGTGGCCTCGTTTCTGGTTATCCGCCTAGCTTCCCAGTTCTCACTGGTTTGTTCCTTGAGATACTTTTTTGCTGCCCTCCTCTTAGCTCTTATGGCACCTTTCCATTCTTTAGTCATGTATGGAACATCCTGAGCCCTAACCCGCATCTTCTTCGTAGGCATATGTGTATTGACAATACTGGACAGAAGCATTTCCATAAAATTTGCCTTGTCGTCACATGAATTGAAAATTTCACTAACATGCCATGGAGCATACATTAGATCTTCTTTGTATTTCTCCACATCAAAATCCTTTAGAGATTTAAATGTTACAATCTTGCCTTTCTGGTGTTTTACCGTCTCATTCAGGAATCCATAAATAAGTCCGTGGTCACTGAGCGCAGGATCATGTACCCCACAATTCTCAAATAGTTCCGGGTGGTTAGTGAGAATAACATCGATCAAGCTCTTAGTGATAAGAGAGCCTCTCATTTGTATTCTAGTGGGTTCAGTTACCATACATTCGAGGCCCTGTTCCACCTCAAGATCAAGAAGAAGCTTTCCTTCAGGGCTGCTGGGTTCCATCCTGTTCAAGTTTAGGTCGCCTGTTATTATAACCGTCGGATATTGAAGGCTAGCCCAGTTGGCAATATGACTTAATTCCTCCTCAAGTAGAAGTCTGTATTTACCAGTGAGCTTCTTAGGCGGTCTGTAGATAACCAGTATAATGGCATTTCTCGATTTGAGGCCAATCTCCAAGGCCAAAGGCTCAATAGTTTTATAACACCTGTCAAAGGTGACTCTCTTGGAGAGTATCTTAGATGAGACAAACAAGAGAACACCACCTCCACCCTTTTTTCGGTCATTTCGGTGCAAGTAGTACCCTGGTATTAGGAACTGGGAGTCTGGGTATGAACGATCAATTTTAGTCTCACTGACAGCCATAATTTGCACCTTATTATTGATAATAATATCTTTCAGCTCATCAAATTTGTTCTGAATGCTGTTTATATTTAGGTGACATAATAACATACCCTTGGCATTTTTCTGCCTTGCCGCATTTAGTAGGTCGGGACCAGTAAATGTGTTAGGTGTAGTTCCATTTTCTCCCTGATCAGTCAGTGTGATGTTATTTGTGTCAAGATCAGTATCCGAAAAACAGGCCTCGTTGAGCATCTCAGCATCCGAACACCTGTAGAATGGCAGAGCCGCCCATGTGCATCTATTGCATAGCCAGTTGTTCACCATTGATTTCAGGTACACACACTTTAAGTGAAAACATCCCATACAACTGGCACAGGAAATGTTCTTTTGGTTCCACCTAATTGTTTTCTGACAATGATCGCACTTTTCCGCTGTTGGTTTCGACCTGGATAATTGATTATTGGTGCTTGCCGCCTTTCCCTGGCAAGGCCCGGGATTTTTTTCCACATCACCGCTTAACAAGAGCGCTTGAGTAGCCATAGAATTACTGTAATAAGCAATGCGTGTTTTGGAATATCGTAGCTTACGCCATTTTGTGAATAGACCAGGATCTACTGTTCCATGACAGGCGCGAAAAAGAACAAAGGAGATGTTTTGATGGTTACGCTCCAACACCAAGAAATTCCACGCACTCTTGAATAAAGACCCATTGACTGCAGGCGTTAATTCCAAGAGCCCTTCATTGCGGAGTACTCTTGGGACGATCTTCCACTCTCGTATGCAAATACGGAACTCCATTACGAAATCTTTCCAATCTTGGACTTGAAACGTCCAAACGTCTCTTTTATAACCATTTAAATCAATTTTGGTGACTGCCAATTGAGAGATATTACCTTTAGTAAACTGCTCGTTGAGTTCGAACACATTAGGACGGCAAGTTGCGGAGTATACAAGACAAATTACGGAGAGCAAAAATCCGTGTCTGACCGACATTGTTATGCATGAATATCATCTTCCATCTTAGATTTTTTCCAAAAGAGTTAGTGCATGATTTTGTGTGAAAATTTCAAATTTCATCAAAGTTTGTATATAGTCAAATTGGACCTAGAAATCATGTTTGTTGATGTTTTGGAGTGAAATTAAACTGATTCTGACGACATATGAAGATGTCAAATTTGATCAGCCGCCATCTTGAATTTTTTCCAGAGGGGTTAGCCTATGATTTTGTGTCAAAATTTCAAATTTCTTTAAAATTTGTATATGCTCAAATGTGACCTAAAAATGATGTTTGTTGATGTTTTAGAGTGAAATCAAAGTTATTCTGACAAAAACGAAGATATCAAATGTGAGCAGCCGCTATGTTCGATTTTTTCCAAAGGGGTTAGCCTATGATTGTGGTTCAAAATTTTAAATGTCCTCAAAGTGTGCATATAGTCAAATTGGACAAAGAAATATTGTTTGTAGACGTTTTAGAGTGAAATCAAAGTCATTCTGACAAATTACCAAGACATAAAATTTAAGCAACCGCCATCTTGGATTTTTCCCAAAGGGGTTAGCCTATGATTTTGGGTTAACATTTCAAATTTCTTCAGTTTGTAAATGGTCAGATTCACCCTGGAAATAATGTTTGGTGATGTTTTAAAGTAAAATCAAAGTTTCTAGGCAATAAAAACAACAAAAT
>NC_133211.1:28866106-28982503 GCF_958299795.1 Porites lutea | reverse complement strand
TTGATTAGACCTGATGAGATTCGAGTCTTGAGTTTGTCTCGGTCCGTATTTGATTTTAGCTAAGATCTCTTTAGTAGTCCGAGGTCGGGTGGATAATTTCTTTTCCTTCTTCCACATCCGTTTATGAGGCACTGCAAGTGGTAATTGACGATCGAGTGAATTCAACTCATCATAAAATTACCTCTTGTTAGTTAGTGTCTAAGTTACCATCATTTGTCATTTTTCCTCTTGACATCGATCACCTGTTACAATTATTAGCCCAAAAAAAAATATGCAGTTTGGTGGCTTGTTTACGCGGTTATTCGATAGTACTGTTTAGTATTTTGTGACGTCCAGTTATCAGATATAACTAACCAAACTGAAAACAGACCATTGCAAAATTAACATCTCTACCTGCTCGTGTATGTCACTCCTTCCCCTCTGCACAAACAATGCCCTGCCATCCCCCCGAGAAGCAATCCTGCTCACTTTGCGACGCGCGACAGGACTTGTCGACCTTGTGGGACCATCCTCAACAGTTTGCCATCTCCAATCGGACAGTGGTCTGCCAACGATAGCCTCTCAAAGTTGCACCTCTCATTCATCTCTGGTGGTACAACTTGTCAGCATTTGTTCAACTTTCCTCCACTGATCATTCCATTACTTCTCACTACCTCTTCTCTTGACTGCCTATTGACATTGTCAGGAGACATTTCATGTTGTCAGCAACCTCATTTAATAACAGTAATAAGGCAAGTACCACTGACAACACAAAGTACATTCATAAATATTCTTTCTCTTAAATGCTGGTAAATTAAATGTTGTCAGGTGGAGCCGCTGGTATTCAGTTATAGTTTTTAATGAAAAGTATGCTGTCAAATTTAATCTCACTGTTAATTTCCCGGCTTTTCCTTCCTTCCCTAGGCAAGATGAGGAGGAAGTCATGCACATTCACCCAGTGAGGTACGACAAAGTGCATACAATGTTACCAATGACTCAGCTACGAAAGATGTTTTGCAGTTGACACCAAAATAGTAAATAAACAAATAAATGAAATAAATAATAATAATAATAAATCACTCCAATAGTTTTAAAAAACATTTCGAAAGGTGGTCTTGTAGAGAGAGTTTCACTGTTGATGAGGCCTGAACCTCTTGATCAATAGACAATAGATAGCCAACATCTCCAGTGAGTTTACTTCTTTAGTTGGATGTTAAGCCTACTGGCATGAAACTGTGCACTGAATTTCAATGGAGGGAAGTCAGGGTTAGCACTCAAGCAGAAAGGTTGAAAAACAACCTTTTGGCGGATCGCATGTTGTGGTTCCATTTTATCCTTGGTTTAAATTTTTGTTCTCTTTTTGTATTTGGGTACATCCCTGATAATGAGCTTAGAACAAAGGCAAATAAAAATTAATTTATACCAAGGACAAAGGTTGAACCAGTCACAACTACATCAGGATTTGGGCTGGTACTCTCGGGAAATGTTAGGACATATTTCTTTCCGTAGCAATTTATTGACCACAATTTGTGTTAGTCTTAGAACTAAGCATTTCATTCAAGTGTTTTTCCTTGTCCATGTGCAATGTCTTGTTAGGATCTTTGTAAGGTATCGCGCTCCAGAGGGCGACTGTGGTCAAGTTACCTTATGTTAACTTAATTTTGCTTGACTCCCTCACAGCTGTCATCCAGCTCACAAGTTCATCAGATTGCTACAATTCTTGATGCCATGAGGAAATTACAAAAGTGAGTCAGTATAATCACTTTGCTCTTATCACTGGTCATGATTTTGTCATCATTTTCATAAATACTAGCTAGACATGTTGATAAAGTTTATTGTCATTCTTAACAGCTGTTGTGTTGCCTGGAGGTAATTATGGTCAATTACATTACTAGATTTCTGAAATATTCCATCCATTTACCTGTCTACATAACATTTCCTTCACTGCACAAACAGACAAGAGCTTGTCCTTCGCCCGACAGGCTATGATCACCATTGTGCTACGCGCGTAAGCTTTGTGGGAACCTGGCGCTACAAGTACAACAGTCTGCGGCAAGCTCTAGACCTCTGCTATGGAAACGACAGCCATTACAAACTTTTAACTCCATCAATAATTATCATATCAATCCTTAACATTAATTTGTCATTTGGAGCTGTGTGTGCGTAAGATCGGGCAATTTATCATAAACTGGTTTAGTTATTATTTGCTCAAAAAGTGTAGGAATTCAGTGTGAAGCTAGGTTCGGGTTTTAGGAATTTTCATTCTTTTTGAGGTACGATTTGAAGTTTTTATCTGTGTAAGGCAGATAAGTAATATTCTCTCTTTTCTTCAGTTGTAACAGGTAGAATGCCACTGCAGGAACTGTTGTTGTGTGTTGTGCTCTAGCTGTCAAGTGCATCGATCAAGGATTGAGCAGGGTTCAAAGGCAAATTTGAGGACCAAAACAAGAGAAAGAGAGAAATACATAACCAGATGCATGTAGTAAATAATCATTGAATTTTTTATCGTGAAAACAATACTGCATAACTGAATTGAGTAAACAAGAACAGTTATTTTACATTTTGCTCCCTGGTCTACATCATCATCATTATTATTATCACTAAATTTATTATTCAGCAGGGCTTTACTCTAGGTCACAAGTATAGGTTACATTCCACAGGTCAAGAGTACAGGTCAGTGCTCCATCCATAACTTACCAAACCACACGGATTCCCCTCTATCTGATAGACCTTTTCAGCATTCCGTTCCAGTAAGCAAACATAAAATACTAGGTCAAGGCTCGGGTGGACAATTTCATACAAATCACTGTCACTTTTAATGCCATTCATGTATGTGGCATGTACCATGCTTACCTGTGAAGAAGTGACCTAGGGTAAATTTAATAAAGCTTTTACAAGTGTGATTCACAAGTGTAGCTATTGTTTTCAGACTCTAAGACAATGGCTACACTTTTAAATTGCAGGTGTAAAAGTTTTATTAAATTGACCCCTGTATTTCCAACCCCACACCAGAGCACTGGGCGTCGATAAAACCCGGAACATGAAAAAATAAAAGTAATTTTCATGAAAAAAAATTAATTAAATAAAATGATAATAATAACATAGTTTTTGTAAAAATTAATAATAACAAAATAACATAAAATAACAAAAATAAATAAGTAAATAAATAAATAAATGATTAAGAAAAAGAAACTCATCTCCGAGTATGAGAAAACAATATTTTGTCGCAAATAATTTGTTGGACGAGTGAAGGTCCATGCAAATGACAGTAATGAGTGAAGGCTTCCTTCTAAATTCAAAATATATTAAAATGGGTCGCGAGGAGGGGGGTTTTCAAGCTTTACTCACACAGCTACCTCATGTTCCGGGTTTTATTGATGCCCCAGAGCACTGGGCTCCTTTCAATTTTCCTTATAGAATATACACTTTATTGTTGTTATTATTATTATTATTAACAAGCTACATTTACATAAAGTCCATTTCCTCCCACAAATAACAGGTGCTAGTCGAGGCGGGCGGAGATAATAGGTACAGCAGTCAGTAATAATGAAATAAATAGATATATATTGTTGTTGTTGGAAATAAAGACTGGTGCCATAATTTATTTCAAAAGGAGCGTGTGATTTTGTCCTTCATCTTTGGGAATTAAAACAGGACAGTGCAACCTCCATATATTAACAAGGGGTCATTCCACTGGGTTTTAGCCGGTTTTTTTGGTTTTTTGAGGTTTCGCTGTATTAAAGATGTTTAGAAACGACAGCAATTTAGGGAACCCAGATTGCCGAGTTAGAGGGGTCTTATTTTCGCGATTTAAACCCCCACATTTTCTGCGACTTGTAGTTACTTTGCCCCATCGCCAAAAAAGCGAAATTTTTCACCAATACGGTTTTTAATTTTGGAGCGCTTGGTTTAGTTAGCCAATAGGATTACCGCTATGCGGTAGTCCTCAGACACACAAGTATCGCTTTGTTGACAAAATGGCGGAAGTGAGAACAGGTGTCGAAGACTTTCAGTTTAAGATTCATGGAACCTTTTGAGGCTTTTTCTGGCAAACAGACAGAGAACACGATCAGTCGATGTTCTATTGGAAGATCGTAAGTGCTTGCCAAATGTCCGAGGGATTTTTGTCCCGCGTACATCAGTATTTTGATAGACGTATACAAAACGCAAACCTAATTTTTATCTTCATAGGGGAAAAAAGCAAAACGAACACCGAAGAATAAAGCCAAATAGACTGATTTACCAAGCAAGTTACGTTCTGAAATTTCCATAGTCGTGAAAAAATTTGCAGTGCTGTTTAATCTTTCAAGCATAAGCTTAATTAATTTGACATATGCCTTAAGGTATTGCTTCTTGGCGGTTTCAAAATCCATTTTCTTCTTCCATTCTCCCATGATAACGTGACTGCATAGGTGTATAGATCTAGAGCCACACATATTTAAAATTGAGGGTGAAAAACTGAATGAATGTATTCAGTCTTTTGATATAATGGCGGAACCCTAACCCTAACCTTAAAACGCAAGGGTAAAATTTTAGCCGGAAAAAGTAGGTGAGGGGGGATTTCTCACTGCAACTATTCATTTGGAATGAATTTGCTTAAATAATAACCCTTACCACCTGTCTGGGTAAAACTTTGTATTTAGACTATAATGCACTGCTTTTCTTAGTGAGGATTTGTTTCCTTTCAATATGGAGGTTGAAACTTGGCAAAATAGAAAGTGTTCTAAAAAGAGATCTCAGACTGAGAACTGAAAAAAGAATTTGAATTTCTCTGTTCAGAGTTTTGTCGGCAGTCTAATCGTTGTTCAATTCCTTTCTCTGAACTGCAAACCTTTTTAGCAAAATGCAGGTGAAAGCAAAAGAATATTTTATTGCAGTTGGTTGGCAGGCTCCATTTATAGCGATGGTAGCCAGAATTAAAGGAGACACTTTTGAGTGTGTTCTCACCTTTGGGGGCACAGCGACCTACTTCCCTTTTGTGGCGGTTATTGAAAATAATATTATAGCAGTGGACAAGCACACATTTTCTCTAACTATCATGTCAATTTTATTTTAAATGTTAACTTTTGGTGGGGCAGTATCACACTGATCATCATTTTGTTATAAACTTGAGCAAAACTACCCATCATGATTGTCACAAAAATGAATTTCTTCAAGAAACACTACTGCAGTACGTCGAGTATTTATTAACGGTTTGTGAGAAACTTTTCAAAAATCTTACAAACATAACATTTCTGGAACACACTGGCCCATATTGAAGTCCAAAATGAACATACTAGTTAAAGTTCATAGTCTGACTTAAAATCTCTTCTATCTTCCAGAGTTGGGTCTTATTGGAACACACTCCTGTCAATTTCTTCTTCTTCAGCGTGATCTTCTGACTGAAGAAACCACAGCCATTTGCTATTGGTGTCTGGTATGCACCTGCGACGGATGAACATCAGAGCTGCAATTTGGCTGCGGTGATCGTTGTGATGACCAATTGCACTAGCTATCTTAGACAGGTTACACCAGACATTGCCCCAACCTTTCTGCAAGAGAAGGTGTCGTAGCCGTGGACAGAGCATGATTAGCATGCCAGTGTTTGCAACATATCGCAGTCTGGATGCGCTACAACTTAGTATGTCTTCAAAGGCCCTGGAAACCTGAATCCTCCTATCTTCAGGCATGTCTCCAGTGTTCAAACATTCTGTGATGAAGGGTGCCAATTCTAGCATGGCAGTCAGGCGTTCATTGCGTTTTAAGCCAAGTGCAGTCATTGTGCGTTGGTCCAGCTTATTCATCAGCATGCAAACAGCACAGGTTTGGTTCCTACATTTGCCTCTCACACTGGCGATATTTCCCCCTGCTTCCTGGCATAGACAGTATGGGCAATTCTGGTCTCCTTCATCCTGTGAATCTCTGGCCACTGGTTCTCCGAGGCAGGTGCAGTCCAACCGAGAAGCTGTCCAAACATCGCACACTCGCTGCTGCACTATTTCTTCACGTTCATCTGTGTATACTCGAAGAGCTACAGTTTGTCTAGCCTCTTCTAAAGTCTGTGTTTCTGAAGATCTCGCCTGTTCTACCTAGGGAAAAAAAAAGAGTAACAGGTGAGTTGGATTGAATTAATTTTGATGAATTTTAAACTGTTGAAGTACACAATTAACGCTCTTCAGAATGGGGAATTTCAAGTTCATTCTTCAGAAAGTACTGTCAATGCATTTACACGACTTTAAAGGACTAAGAAGTCTCCAATCCTACTATTTTCACTGGGTGCTTTGTATCAATGAAGTAAATGAAAAATAATAAAAAGTGCTTTACAAGTGCAAGCAGTGAAAATTTAAAAAAATAAAAATCAGGTGAAAATTTTTTTACCTACGTTCATTCTCAATTTTCCTTGTCTCTTTAACAGGTCAGATTGACTCTCAATTTCCTTTGTCTCCCGGCCCAAATTATTCATGAATTAGGGCTATGAACAAAGGAAAATTGAAAATCAGCCTAGGTAGAAACATTTTGACCCAAATTTAACTTTGACCTGTTATAAATACATCTCAAGATGATTTGTTTTCACAGGAAATAGGATGCAAATTAAAAATTATGCAAACCATCAGCAAATGCCAATCTAATATTTTTGAAGTTAGCACCTATCAAATCATTTTGTCAAACCAATGTGCAGTTTTTTAATGTTTTTTAATTTTAGTTCACCTGCTGTGGGTTGCAAGGTTGGTTCTCCTGCAGGAACTTTTGAAGCCTGTTCAATGACTCAGTGTTGGGGATACGTGTTGCTACGATTCCTGGTAGTGCTAGCAGACGCTCGCGTGGGCTGGGTACTGCTTGCGGCCGTGGTTCTTCATCCCTCTGTCTTTGGTTGTCGGCAGCTGGTGCTCCCTCGGGGACCTGGGATGCTGTAGTCCTGGGTACAACACGTCTGGGAGTTTTCTGCTTTCTTTTTCGTACCATCCCAGAACTGCCACTGGGTCTTCGTGTTGCTTCCGCTGTAACTTGCAGTGCCTGTTATAACCATAATACACTAATTTTACGATCATTTTCATCATCCAAGACCTTTGTTTTAGAGAACTAACAAGATGTAGATCGTCTTCACTGTCACGCAACAAAAAAATAAATTGGAAACCGTCCAGTGGAAGAAGCCAAGAAAATGAAATGTTTTAAAAGACTAATTTTTAAACAATTTATCCAAGTCTCAGGTCTTTGTGGCCCAAAGTTTCTGAGTTATTTGCCAAAACGTTTCGCGCACCTAATACTTGAAATGGTTATACAGCTGAAAATCAAGAGGAGAGACTTTTTCCAACGAGACAGCATTCCTATTTTGGTGTCACGGACTGTGAAAACTCGGAAGTTCAAATTGCTGTACTTTCGAAATGAAACATGCTACAGGAATGGAAACTTGTACAACGATTTACTTTTTGTTTGTCTTCAACCTAGTGTAAATGAGAAATTCGTGAAACCTTGCTATTTTGACCTTACAATTTGATGACGTCACTATGAAAACCATCTATATCTAACCCTTCTATTTACCAGGGATCGGATATGGACTGACTTACTCTTAATCACATGAGAGACCCTACCTGAGTTGTTGTCTGCGTAGACGTGGACACAGACACATAGCACTGCAGCAGATTTTCTACATGTCTGGTCACGGATGAACTGTATTCTGGTGTTCCTTGTGATGGAAGTGGCTCTCTTTCGTCTGCAGCATCCCAGCTAACAGAAAGCTCCGATTCATCTGAACTGCTGTGGTTGTCGTCTGAAGCAGAAGCTAGCATACGCCTCCAGTGTGAAGAACTTGCCTGTCGGAGCCCTTGTACTTGTTCTGATACCAGTGGCGTTATGGTGAGGAAGTCAACTCCAAAGCGTGCCATCATGTCAATTAGACGTACAGGTTTGTCTGTTTTTCCTGCATATCTGATTGCCATAGCCCGCGCAAGCATCAGCTCTGTTGTGGTCAATCCCAAACCTTGCATCATTTTTTTGGAGGTGAAAGCAGCTATGTCACCTGCAAGAGAGTCAATGTCAAAGGTAATAATGACAACTCTGCTAGCACCAAAGAAAAATCAAACCTGGGATTCCTCAGTAATTCACCTCAGTTATTACATCTTGTGTTTTCGATGCAGTGCATCTGATTACCTTTTGTACAAAGTGATTATTTTGTTCTCGTGAAGGGCGATTGCTGAAGACATGCAATACAATGAAATACTATACCCATGCTACATCCAGGAGTTTTTTGAAGAAAAAATTGTTAAAACATGTTTTCATCATAGTGCTGTATTATCAACCCTTTAAGCCCCAATATCTACATACAAATTCTCCAGACTGATCTCCATACATTTCCTTAAGATATTAGTTGAGAGAATTTGATGAAAGATCAAAGATTTTTCTTTGTGATCATTTTATTAATTCTCTTAGACTGCACTTGACAATCTATGGATATCGTTAGGAGAAAATTGATGTTGGTCACTATTGGCACTTAAAGGGTTAATATTCATTACTATCATTTTTCTCAGTTACCTGGGGACAAACTTCGAATTGCTTGGTTTGAAATGCGTGCTGCCACAGTGATGTTGCCAGGCAAGATTCCACGATGGCTGTTAATGATAAGACGACGAGGGAAACCATGTGTGAACTGTGCAGCGACATCGCTCCAGTGGGGAGCATTCAAGATCATGACATTCCCAAAGAGGTCAAGGCGTATTAAGTTCAAGTTGCGGTCGAATGCTTCGTTGCCATATTTCAGGGTTACATCCAAGGGTTCTCCTGCGGTTAGAAACATCTCCTCCTTGGACAGTTCATTTCTTCTTTCTTGCGAGTGGTCTGACTCTACCTGCTCTCTTCCGCACCATTCCTCTCTTTTCTGTACATAGCGTGAACAATACGCCCTGCATGTCTGCAGGTCTTCAAACACCACTTCTCCAGCTCCATCATCAGGAAAAAGCCCATTGGGCAAACGCAAGCTGTCATACAGAAACAAATTGAAGTTAAACTGCATTCTCTCTTCTGGTGATACTGCCAGTCCAAGTGGGAAATACGGTACGATAATGACCGGTGCAACATTTCGGCTTGTGGATGGCTGATTTTCACGTTGGTTGTCCAAGGCTACGTGGAACATTGGTGGGTCCTGGGGTTGTGTTCCATCATCGATGAGTGAGTCGTCGTCACGGCTAGAGGAAAAAAAAACATGAATTGCCATGCTTAAAAGCTACTTCGGTTTCATTTCTGAATATGGGTGAATCCTTGTTTACATCTTTTGCGTCATTAGCATTGGCTCATCATTATCTCATGAAGAAATAAAATTTTTGAATATTGAAAGAGCATAACCATTTCAGTTATCTCTGACAATTTTAGCCCCATCGATATATATATATACAATGAGCACGTTTTTTGGAGAACTACTAAGGCATGGATTATGATGATATTAACAGAGCTATAATAATAATAATAATGATAATAATGATAATAAAAATAATAGTAAAAAAGTTTTTACTGCTATTTTGATTATGCTACAATATTTCTCGAACACTGAAACCAAATTAATTGGCTGCAAATTTTCAAGGGCATCATTTTAATTCTAACGATTTGACAAAAAAATATTTGAGATCTGTGAATTTTTGTGGCAATATTTAGAACCTTGAGGACTCGACCTCACTGGAACTAAGTCCAATTACTCCTGGATTTCACTTAATTTCACAGTCATTTGGTTTTTTAGACTACTGCTTTGCTTGAACAACTCCCGGCGGGTGTGTCCATGCAGAAGGGGCACCCCTTCCATGATTCAAGTATATAAAAGAAAAGAGGGGGGACGGGGGAGCTATGATTGTGTTTTCTTCGGAGTTTTTGAAAACTTTGCTAGAAAGAAAGAAAGAAACCAGACATTCCCTGTCCCAATAAGTAACTCTGGAGGAGTAGATAGAATCTAATATGTGCCCACTAAATAAAATTTAATATACCTTTCCTCGCCTGGACTGTCATCTTCTTCAACGGGGCCAGCAGCACGGGAACTGCAATGTGAAAGAGTTTTCACTATGAACACCAATTAAAAATCGAGCGTGTATAGGATCCTGGAGTGTTCAAAGTGCAATGCAGAAAAGAAAGAAACGGAAATAAAATTTTTCCAAATGAACACTTTACTACGTGAATATTTTACTGCGTGTGTTTCACCTCGGGGAAAAAAAACAGACCACTCTACAAAAGTATCCTTGGCGTTTTCCGGGCGAAAAGTTACTAGGTTTTTTAGGGCGTTTAATACCAACCTGCTAGTTTCCGCAGCTTGCGTTTCGATCAGCTCCGAACTTCTTGCTGGATTCTCCGCCGCTGTTTTTGTACGCTTTATTCTCGGCATCTTTGAATGAACCTTAACAGTAAAAGTTGTTATGGGGAATGATTTAAAGATCCCAGCTAGGCTGTGTTTAAATAACAGTGTTTACATCATAGCTCCAAACAGATCATTACTAATCAGATTAACAGGGGTTTATTTCTTTCTCGATGAGGTAATATTTACGATCAAAGTTAGGACCCTCGAGCGAATTTTAGGAAGCTAACAGAGAAAAGAGAGAAGCTATGAACACGTAAGAACAATTATGTAATAAGGAATTCAAAAACGACGCTGTATTAGGTCAGGTTTAATGAGTTATTCACTTCAAAACGATGCGTACGCCATGATTCTCGATTCTTCCCCACATTACATCATAGCTTCAAGTTTCCAAAAATGGCACCATTGTTTCCGCGCAGATTCTGCGCGATGACAATGGATGATTGACAGCGCAGGGGATTCCCTGCATTTGAGGCGACGTGACTTGTAAGACAAAAACTGTGTTTAAAAACACTAAAATTAAAAGCAATTTGTTCGAACTAATGGTTCTCTTCTTGTGTTTTCGTTAACATGGATGCGAAGGAATTAATCAACTGAAAATTTCACCCCGTCGGCTTCCAGTGAGAATGAATTTTTCGTTCAATTCACGGGAAATACAACGTACCGCGTTTCTTGAGATATCCTACGCGTAGAGCTGGAAAAGTGGGATAACCAAACATATTTCCTGAAAGCATTTTAAACATTAAATCTGGGTAACCGATAAAAGTTTCGCATTGTTTACGACGCATGGATCGAGATTCTGACCACCTTGTGACTTTGGGGAGGGGTGGGGAGGGGGGGTCGGTTACCCAGGGACTTAGAAAACAGCAACAACAACAAAGACAAGAAAATAAGAAAATAAGACTGGCGTAGTTTAAGAATTTTTGAATCAAGGGTTCCCAATGTTTCGCCGCATGTCGGCTGCAAATAAGAATGAATTTTTCCTTCAATTCACGGAAAAAACAATGCACCGCGTTTCTTCATATCTCTTACGCGTACAAGTGGAAAACTGGGGTAACCATATATTCTATTTCCTGAAGATATTTTTATCATTTAATCGGGGTGAATGATAAAAGTTTCGCATTGTTCAAGGCTTCCCTATCTTCAGGGGCACCCAACGAGAATATAGTTCAAAACCACTTAAACATAGCATTGTTAAACGTATTTCAGTATTTAAACGGTAGATATAGGCATATTTTTATCCCCTAAAAATTTTTTATCTGTTCGGAGTTCCTAGCTGAAAGTCTCGAGATCCGAAAATCATAGGGATCAAAACTTACCTTTTCGAAAATTTCAGCCAGAAAAAAGGCTCCCGAAAATTCTAGGTGAGCTTTTTAGCGCCAAAATTCGGTAAAAATGGGCAATTACACCAATTTTTAGATGTTCGAAAATCCTAGGAGAGGTAGGCAAGCAAGAAATTTTACAAAAAATGAGCGGAAAATTCTAGATCTCAAATCGTCTTCCGAACAGATATTTTCCGAAAATTGACGTTGGGTGCCCCTGTATCTTTCTTCGCATGTCGGCTTCAAGTAAGAATGAATTTTGCGACAACGAAGCATTTTTTATCGGTTGCTGGAACTTACCTTGCGCGGTGAAAATTTGTACTAACTGTCAGTAAGTTAAAACTGTGAAAGTTAGTATGTTTTCTGAAAATATGTTGGCCTTGAAGTTATATATTTCTAAATAGTTTCGGAAGTTACGCAAGTTCTAACTGGGTCTTGTGATGTCTAAAAGGAATTTTTTTGAGAACGTGGGAACTGTTTGGCAGTTTGGAGCGCGATTCTTCAGGAGTCAGAAGTCCATGACGGTCAGCTAAAATACTAAAATAAGCAAGATTGAGGTGGCTTGAAACTTTTTGACGGTTGACGGTCAAAAAAAAAAAAATTGCATTTTGCACGGCAGACGGTTAGATTTTTTTAGCACTTTGACGGCTGGCGTTTTAAGCCCATTTGATCTCTTCATAGAGGGTACACTGGTTCTTGAGGGCATTTGTGAAAAAAATTAGAAAACAAAGAAAAAAAAACAGTCTGATTTATTTTTCAATAGTATTGATCCCTCCTCCTATTCCGACCTAACTAGCCCGAAGTCGCCGAGGTGTTGTAATTAGTCGTCAGTCCCCAAGAGACTCGCTATTGTTAGAGGCGGGTGGGGGGACGCGACTCGTGTTAGCGTCACTTAGCATCAGTTATAGAAGGGAACGCGCGTCGAACATAGCACAGTTTTGAAGATGGCATTTGGTAAGCGCGTGACTGTTGTGGAATATGACCTGACGTCTGGGTCTGATAACGACGATAGAGATGACGATCAAAGCTACATTTACTGTTCGATGGCGAGACCTCTTTCTCCGGGCAATCGATTCAGGCACGACGGTGATGCACAGCAACCGGACGATCAGGAGAACACCACCGATAGCGATAACTGTCCTCCCGAGATCAAGAGAGCGCGTACCGAAGATGACAGCTCCCGCTCCTCGACACAGTCTGCGGAGTCTAGTTGCGAGTCGGCGTCCAGTTGTAGCGACCAGGAAGAATCTGATCATTCTGAACCGATGCCTGCAGCACCGCCACCCGTCGTAATAAGCATACCATCTGACGATGACGAGCAGGAAGATGATGGAGATGAAGAAGAGCCAGAACAGCCTCTAGTCGCCCCCCTTCCTAAGCAGAGAACAGCTTACGCCCTGCGTCTTACAGATCTCCCACCAAACTTGGAAAGATTCATGAAGGAGACCAAATCTTTTTTCACCAGGCCGCATTCGCTGGAGCGGCATGGTCAGAAGCTGGCTACAAGTACGTTTGAAAAAACCGAGGAACGCGTCCTTTGTGAGTATCGCTCATTTTATATTAATTACTATAGCTGCATTGCTCGTTACATTTTCAGTCATTGAGAAAGAAAAACAAAAAACAAAACGAAAAGAAAGGAAAATGAAGATACTGAGTCGTAGCTAGGTGATCGCAAAAGTGGACAATTTCTCAAATCGCGAGATCAGAGGAAGAGCGCCCAAGTCAGGCGAAACTAGCTACATTCATTTTGCGCCATGGAATGAAAAAACAAAAACCAAATAAGCAAACAGAGGAATTGAACGCGTTCCAATTTTCTTTTCTTTTCATTGTTCTTTTGTTCTTTCTCATCTCTGGTCAGGTTATCTTGGATATGTTCAGCGAATCCGACCGGGAAAGACACTTTCAGCCGAGGATTTCAATCGCGGGGATCTGATCGAAGGATACCTAGACTATCTAAAGGTGGGTATCAAGCTTGTTTTAAAACGCAATACATTCTGAGCGAGGGTGATTTTTCATTAGTATTCATCCTGGGAATGATGCCCACGCGATGGTGTGAATATCTGTTGAAATTCATTCTCTGAAAGAAAACGAAGTCATCTGTACTCTTATTGATTCTGGAGATTTCTGTTTAAGCGTCAGTAGGAAGCCTAATTTTCGGTTCTTCGCAATCATTGCTAACATAAGTCAAGAATGAATACTAATGAAAAATTCGTAATAACTGAAGTTTAAAGCGATGATTGGGAGGCCTTTTTGTTTCGATATGCGGCAAGGGGCTTTCCCGCATAGGAATGTTCTGATTTTTACAGAGAGAATGGATAAACCAACAGAAAGGCCGTTTACGCGATGAAATGTATTTCAACTCCATTTTGAAAGGGTCTTTTTTTGTGTTAAAACATTTTGGCCAATCACAAGAGTTGCAAAAAAATGGCCAAGGAAAGTTAACAATTTAACAGATTCCCCACATGGGATTTGTGAGTTATCAATTGGTTTCATGGAAGTTCAAAGGATAAATAATATCCACTGTTTTATGGAGTTTCCTCGACTTTTGCTGTTTAAGCCCATCAGAAGTTTAGTACAGACGACTTTTTCAAATTGGGACATTTTTTAGCAGCTGAAGACCTCCACTGAACTGTTAATCGCTGCAATATTGATGTAGGTTGTCAGTTTACCTCCCAAAGACATTCTATTGCGCAGTATAACGCGAAATACAATGACCGAGCGCCGAAAAAAGGGGACTGGAAACCAGGATTTATTTAGCACTTAGAAATAATTTGGTTTTGGGGAGGGAGAAGCAGAAATCCCGTAGACAGAATTTTTGCGACAAAACTGAAGTGTGGAAATTTGTCTTTTTGTCATACCTAAAGAACCGTCTATAGGATTTCTTTGAAACAATGTATACGGTACCCCAGGTCGTGAGGCTATTTTTTGAGAACCACGCCCCGGGAAGGGATGAAATTAACTGCAAAAACCGTGGACGAAGATCCTGCTAGTTGTGAACGTTGGATCTCTAGAAAAGAGATCAAATCAGCCAAAATATAAAGACAAGAACGAGAAGTCCAAAGACTACTGCAAAGCTGATTTAAAACAACGTGTATTGTTTTTGTTGTTTTTTTTTTTAAACAATATTTCGGCTGGCCATAGCAGCCTTCTTCAGGTTTACAGATGTCACTGAACTTATGTAGCAATCACAATATTATATAGATGGAGACAGTCTCCATCTATATTTTATTGTGATTGCTGCATAAGTTCAGTAACATCTGTAAACCTGACGAAGGCTGCTATGGCCAGCCGAAATATTGTTTTAAAAAAAAACGCCAAAAAAAAAAAACAATACACGTTGTTTTAAATCAGCTTTGCAGTGGTCTTTGGACTTCTCGTTCTTGTTCCGGGAAGGGAGGTCTTCCGGAATAGGTGATGATATGTTGCCATTTCATCTCTATATCAGGAGGAGAGGAATTTGAGTGCCGCAACCGCTAGCAACCACGCAAGCAGTCTCCTATACCCTCTCAAGTACTACCACCGGCAAAGAGGGCCAAAATTCGAAGGTGTCCCCCTGATATCCCAGCTCAGAAGAACCGCTACCGTACTTCAAAAACAGGGGGATGTGGAGAGGGTGAGCACGGTTGAAGAACTGAGGGCCCAGAGCAAGTGGCTGCATTGGTAAGTCTGCTAGTATAAAACCGAGCAGAACAATAAAATAAATAAATGAATGAATGGCATCCCCTAGTGACGTTGATGCCAGTAAGAAAATAGTTGTGTTACCAAGGCTAGGCACCCGAACCTTATTTTTCCACGTGGAATGCGTTGCAAAGTTTCAAACAACAACACAAAGATCGATCTCAACATTTTGAAATCAGCCTCTTTTAATGACTAATGACCCACTCGCTTGTTAACATATCACGTCTCCCCACTTTCTCTTAAGGGATGAAGTCCTCCAAGCCAGGGAAGCCCAGCGTTGCCGCTTTGAGCTGGCCAAAGACCGGCAGCAACGGGCTCGGGAGGCCTGTGACCTGCTGATTTTGTCACTCTACACCCACCTCCCACCCAGCAGAGGCCTAGAGGTCCGGACATTGGAGTTGGTTTGGGAACGCGAACTCGAAGAGCCTTTTGAGCAGGCACGCTATCGTGACAGAAATGTGGCCCTCGTCAAGAAAGAAGGAGGAATAATGCTCCACCTGGGGATGTTCAAAACAGCCAAGCACACTGGCACGGAAACAATTCCAATACAGGTAATTCTTATCGTTACTTCTTCGAGTTATGCGAACAAAAGCAGAGTTCCCTGTGGCATATTTTTCCTGACGACAAATCGCATTACCCCCTACCTCCCCTATCAAAGTCCAAACAACTTGATGGCTACGATCAATGACCAGGGAAGGATAAAGTTCTGAGGAAAGCAAAAAGCTCTTAAGCACGTGTCTGAATCAATAAGGATGATAACAACAGCCTACTTAGCAGATCCACGGGGTGCATCTTTTCCCTTCAAATAGCATTATTCGTCATTAAAAGTAATTTAAATTACTGGACTTCAAGTAAATTTTCTCTGTTCCTTCCCCGCAGGCAGACAGCGAACTCTGCAGACTCTTCAAAGAGTTTGTGTCGCAATTCAGAAGCGTGCTTCACCCACGACCGTCCAGCAACTACGTGTTTCTGGTAAGTATCCGTGTTAGCTGCTATAGCTCAGCAAAATTGTCCAGCTTGGTGAAATAGCACTTGAAACTTGATTAGGCATTTTTAGGCCAAACAGGACTCTTGAGAACTGTAGGTCACAGTAGTGAGGTGTAAAAAATGGAGTGACGAGCTCTGACTTTCGATTCTCCTCTCCATTTCATTTCAGAATGCGAAAGGTGCACCCTTCTCGAGTTCGTCCTTCACGCAACGTTTACAGAAGATGTTTGAACAGCTGACGGGGAACAAGGTGGCAAGCTTTGGGCTGAGGTCGTCGTTCGTGACCTGGGCGTACTCACAGAGGTGGGTCGGCATCACTATTGAGCTGCACGTCGCCATAAAGGTGGTGGGTCCCCGAGACCCGCCGTTGCCCCCCAAATTTTGGGGATCTGTTGCTTTAAAACACTATAGCCACGCCACTGATAACCGTCTGTGTTCTTTCCTCTGTCTCTAGCGAATGCGACGACCGCATGAAAGAGAGCCTTGCCGCCTGCCTCCGACACTCTCGACAGCAAGCCCAGAAGACGTACGACCGACGCACCGCCAACGAGAGAAAGACCATGGGACTGGAGTTGGCCAGGCGGAAGGCCGAAGAAGGGCCAGCTGACCTCGAGGTTGCTGGGCCCAGCCACCGGGGGGCCACCGACGAACCGGAGATCAGGGTTGGAGACTTTGTCGGACTCGTAGCTGAGGACAGCACCCTACAGCAGCCCTCGATCTTCCTGGGGCGTGTCCAAGCATTCTTGCCAGAACACCAGGTCCTCCTTCTGTGGTACAGGAACACTGCAGGTGGCGTCTATACCCCTCACTTGGATGGTGAACAGTGGGTGGAGTCGAAAGAGTCGCTAGTCCCCGTGGAGGTGGCTCCAGCCAAAGGGCGTCCGTATGGCCAACGTCTAAAGACCAGCTTGCGCACCATACACAAAGCAGTCATGGACGGGACGCGGGAATCCTGACCTGCAAGCCGGAAGAGGAAGAGCAAAACAAAATGAGAACTCTAGCATCAAAAATGAGAACACTAGGATCAAAATGACAACTCGCGGATGTTTCCTTTTTTCAAACAGGATGAAAATGAACACTAGGTTCAAAATGACAAGTCTAGGATGTTTCTTTTTTTTCAAACAGGATGAAAATGAACACTAGGATCAAAATGAGAACTCTAGGACCAGTTGTTCCTTTTTTTTCTAACACAGAAATGTACGATAAGGGAGGAAAATGACATTCGTGGAGGAGATTTTCGGAAGCTAGAGGTTGTCGACCGCTGGCTGATACCAATTGTAATTCCGCCCGAAGAGTGTGTAAAATAAAAGTGTGAAAGGAATGTTCCTGTGTGTCGGTCAGTTACGGTAACTGTTGTTGGGGGAGAATGACCGAAAGAAATGGCCCTTGGGATAATTTCCCGTACATGTACTTCAATCAACCCGGGTTACCATAAGATGTTCACCTGAATTTCATTTGCACCTCTGCCAAAAATAACACACTCGACAGGAGGAAACCAAAAGTGAAACTCCTGCCAGATTACACCACGGTGAGCTAAGCTTAATATGAAGGGAATTAAAAAAAAAAAATAAGAATATCATTTGGAATCCATAATTACCTGGGAAAGATAAGTAGTTATGAGCTTCGAACTCTTGGACTAGAAATTTATCAGAGCATTTGCGTCCATAGTTCATGTAAAGCTACCGCGAAAGGTCCCCCCGAGGGTGCGCGCGCCTGCTCAGTAGGTGTCGATATAACCGCTGTTCAAGGTAACCTTGTCCAAAGAATGACGGCTTGTGTGGCATTTGGAGACTCTGTAGTGCTGTATATCATTCATTGGAGTCCGGGCGTGAAACAAAGGCTTTTCGACTGCTGTAAGTTGATTTCAACCTTACTTTGCAGCTTTGCGTAATGTTCATTCATTTGCGATATGTCTGTGACGCCTCTAGCAAGCCATCGCAGCTCATGAAAGCCAACCTACCTAATTTCACCCGCGCAGCGATAAAACAGCAGTCGATTCACTTTCAGACCCCTTAGGAAATGGAAATTGACGGCTTTTTTTTTTCCTTTTTAATTTCTTGAAGTGTCATCGCCACCCTACGCACCTCTCCGAGTTGGAGAAGTCCAGACGATGGGTCAGTGCTAACTCAATTTGTACACACGTACAAGTGTGTCACGTGTCGCCACGGGTGTGTCGTCTTCTGGTAAGAATAGTCGGTTTCCTTTTCTTTGCAGCTTTAGTTTACAAGTCATATTTTTTTCAGAACAGCCGTTTTTATGACAATGCAAGGAACTGTTGCATTTAAGAATAACATTCGCACGACCAGACAAAATTTTATAAGAGAGTTTCGTAAAAACTTGTGATTGATTGTGTGGTCTGAATCTATGAAAAAAAAGTGATTATAGCCGCTGGGATGAAGACTCCATTGAGAAAACACGTGTACATCTTTTTGTGAGATGTGTTTAGGTTGAAGAGATGAACTTGGCAGATTCTCCCTCAATTTGCAATGGACATTTTCAAGTTTTGGATTCACCTTGAAAATCAACCCCCCGACAGCATCGCTAAACTCTGCTGAAACATATGGGATAAAATGGCCCAAGAAAGTAAATCAGGGCTGATTAATGAAACAAATCTTTTGTGCATGCAACTTAATGTTAACAAACAATCAGTTAACTTTAACTTGACATTTTAAACCCCAATTTAGATGTCAAAATGTTCATTAAGGGTGTTGAAACATATCTAGAAAGTATTGTTAGTGTTCCCTTTGTACCTAATAAAAAGATGCTTTGGCTAGCTCTTAAGACCTTGAACGGATGAGTTGAAGAAAGTGTGTCGCGGACATTACGGTTTAAACAACCACTTTTTAAAGTAACTTTCTTGAAAGAGATTTTCCTGTGAATTTTTAACCTTGAGCAGAAAATAATTGTGCCTTCGAAACGTAACAATAATTAGATTTTTCAACTGTCGAAAAAAAAAAAAAATTCCATGCAACCTAATGTTCCAGTGATTCTACAAACAAAAGTTTGTGTTGCGGAGTTTATAGGTTATAAGGTTATAATACACACATACTTTTATGTTAACTGTAATGTTTTCTTAGATGTTAAAACGTTGTTTAAAATTTCCCTCCGAAAATTCCAACTATAATGAGATTCAAATTCTCTGGATTTTTTAAGCCTTCTCACATGAAGCACATGGACAAGACGCACAAGATCTCAGTCATTTCAAACAGCCCATTGTTTCAGCTTTCTGTTGGTTAAGTTTCATTGTGCAAAATTTTATTTTAAAAAATTCAAAATTTCATTGTCTCGCGTGGAATTGCCCTTGAGTCTAGTTTCCTATGCAAAGCTGGAAATAATTTGTCCAAACATCTGAAAAAAAAAAACCACCGGGCTAAATTTGATGAGAACAAAGACAAAACTAAAATTCTACTCCGTCCTCGAAAGTGAAACAAATTACTCTGAATTCATCAATCCTATCAGGAATCCCGAACGTAGACTTGTAGCTTCCAAATTTAGGATTGGAAATCATAATGTAAAAGTAGAGACTGGAAGATTTAGAACTCCTGAAGATCTGCGAATTTGGGATCACTGCAATCTAAACTCGGTTGAAAGTGAAATGCCCGTGTTGTTTCGCTGAGATCTCCGTAATGATTTGAGAAAGACTCTTTTCATTAAGATCAATGACCGAAATGCATCATTAATTTACAAATTACAATATCCATGATAAAGTCTGTTTTCTTTCTGACAAGACCGATTCACCTATCAGCAGGCTAACTGCTAATTTCGTTTTTCAAACATTTGAAAGAGGAAAGAAACACAGTAATAATGATCAATAATTATTATGCCATTCCATTTTCTCTTGGATGCTACCTTTATGGACGTTACATCGTGTCAACAACAAATGCAGCAAGCTCTACAGTAGTCAGGGAAAAAAGAAATATCAATAGTAATCCAGCATTGCCAAATATTATGATGGAGTTGTTATAAAGACAGCACTTAGAATCTTACTGGAGACAACAATGAATAATAATATTATTATAGGGACAACAATTTAATAATCATTATAAGTGTATGATCAGGTATTTCATCTTTTAAAGTGAACATATCAAATGGTCAATATAGCTCTGTGCTAACTTCTAAATTGCTTCGTGTCGCTCTAATAAGACCAATGTACGTGCTTTGAATCGCACAAATCTCAGCTCATTTTCTGGCACAAACCAGAGCCCGTAGTGCGCTTGACACCATTGTGCTACGCGCGTAGGCTTACTGGGCACCTGGTGCTACAAGTACAACAGTCTGCGGCAAGCTCTCCACCTCTGCTATGGAAATGACGGCCATTAGAAACTTGTAATTCATTTTGTGCCCACATCGCCACACTGTGTAGGATTTTCAACTGTCCCTAGTACAGGTTCATCAAAATAGCTCGTGGCCGTTCACCTTGACCTCTGAAAGCCACCTCTTTCCCAACACCGAGCTGCCTTGCAAGTCTCGTCTCCTTACTGGCAACCGTATCAACAACTCTTATGAAAAGTGACGGTAGATGGAGTCAGTAATATTATTTTATATCCCTGAGAGAGTACGAACAGTGATGGGATATGTCACTTTCTAGCAGTTGATTTACCGACGTGAGCGGGGAAAAGTCATCAAGGCTGTTTAACGCTTCGATATCAGTGGGATTTGTGATAGATCTCTTCTTAAAAATTCTTTTCTTATTTATATCAAATTGATGTTAGAACCAGGCTTTTTTGGCAATAATATTATCCTAGTGAGCTTCCTGCATTTATTGTTGTCCTAAAGTGACGTCCATCATGAAAGTAACATCCATGAAGTATGACAGATAATTTTAACATCCAATTTTTTGTGTGTCCTTTTGGAACTGACTGGTTTTTTTTTTTGTTGTTGTTGTTGTTTTGTTTTGTTTTGTTTTGTCACAGATGTTATGTTACTTGGTCAAATGAAAGAGAATTTGTGTTATTTTTTTCTATCCGGCTTAGACAACAGCTGTGATAGAAAAAAAAGTCCTTTCGATTTCCACGCACGTTCGTGTCAATAGTTTGGCCAGTTACTGATTTCTCCGAAAAAATGGAATTTGAAAATACTGTGGTTTTTAATGGAGAGATATGGTTGAACTAAACAGCTCATGATCTTCATTGAACTCAGTTGTTTGCCCTCAGTATGGAATGGTGGATCTGCACTTACGTTCCTGATGATTTTCAAAACTTCAGTCCTCATGCATTCTGGCTATGCAGCTCAAATCCAAGGGTAATTAATTTATTTCAAAAACTGGTCATGTTTTCTGTTTTCATGTGGAATGGACCATATCCAGTCTTGGATGTCCCTGGTACCAACCCCAATTTTTTCAGTTCTATGAGCATGTACAATGTTGGAAGTATTCCTTGTGATAGTTTTCTTTACCCAGTTTAATATCCTTCGCTGCACGATTCCTGCATTTTTCGGTAAAGAAACCCTAGCTTAAAATAAGTGCCTTGATTAGACCTGATGAGATTCGAGTCTTGAGTTTGTCTCGGTCCGTATTTGATTTTAGCTAAGATCTCTTTAGTAGTCCGAGGTCGGGTGGATAATTTCTTTTCCTTCTTCCACATCCGTTTATGAGGCACTGCAAGTGGTAATTGACGATCGAGTGAATTCAACTCATCATAAAATTACCTCTTGTTAGTTAGTGTCTAAGTTACCATCATTTGTCATTTTTCCTCTTGACATCGATCACCTGTTACAATTATTAGCCCAAAAAAAAATATGCAGTTTGGTGGCTTGTTTACGCGGTTATTCGATAGTACTGTTTAGTATTTTGTGACGTCCAGTTATCAGATATAACTAACCAAACTGAAAACAGACCATTGCAAAATTAACATCTCTACCTGCTCGTGTATGTCACTCCTTCCCCTCTGCACAAACAATGCCCTGCCATCCCCCCGAGAAGCAATCCTGCTCACTTTGCGACGCGCGACAGGACTTGTCGACCTTGTGGGACCATCCTCAACAGTTTGCCATCTCCAATCGGACAGTGGTCTGCCAACGATAGCCTCTCAAAGTTGCACCTCTCATTCATCTCTGGTGGTACAACTTGTCAGCATTTGTTCAACTTTCCTCCACTGATCATTCCATTACTTCTCACTACCTCTTCTCTTGACTGCCTATTGACATTGTCAGGAGACATTTCATGTTGTCAGCAACCTCATTTAATAACAGTAATAAGGCAAGTACCACTGACAACACAAAGTACATTCATAAATATTCTTTCTCTTAAATGCTGGTAAATTAAATGTTGTCAGGTGGAGCCGCTGGTATTCAGTTATAGTTTTTAATGAAAAGTATGCTGTCAAATTTAATCTCACTGTTAATTTCCCGGCTTTTCCTTCCTTCCCTAGGCAAGATGAGGAGGAAGTCATGCACATTCACCCAGTGAGGTACGACAAAGTGCATACAATGTTACCAATGACTCAGCTACGAAAGATGTTTTGCAGTTGACACCAAAATAGTAAATAAACAAATAAATGAAATAAATAATAATAATAATAAATCACTCCAATAGTTTTAAAAAACATTTCGAAAGGTGGTCTTGTAGAGAGAGTTTCACTGTTGATGAGGCCTGAACCTCTTGATCAATAGACAATAGATAGCCAACATCTCCAGTGAGTTTACTTCTTTAGTTGGATGTTAAGCCTACTGGCATGAAACTGTGCACTGAATTTCAATGGAGGGAAGTCAGGGTTAGCACTCAAGCAGAAAGGTTGAAAAACAACCTTTTGGCGGATCGCATGTTGTGGTTCCATTTTATCCTTGGTTTAAATTTTTGTTCTCTTTTTGTATTTGGGTACATCCCTGATAATGAGCTTAGAACAAAGGCAAATAAAAATTAATTTATACCAAGGACAAAGGTTGAACCAGTCACAACTACATCAGGATTTGGGCTGGTACTCTCGGGAAATGTTAGGACATATTTCTTTCCGTAGCAATTTATTGACCACAATTTGTGTTAGTCTTAGAACTAAGCATTTCATTCAAGTGTTTTTCCTTGTCCATGTGCAATGTCTTGTTAGGATCTTTGTAAGGTATCGCGCTCCAGAGGGCGACTGTGGTCAAGTTACCTTATGTTAACTTAATTTTGCTTGACTCCCTCACAGCTGTCATCCAGCTCACAAGTTCATCAGATTGCTACAATTCTTGATGCCATGAGGAAATTACAAAAGTGAGTCAGTATAATCACTTTGCTCTTATCACTGGTCATGATTTTGTCATCATTTTCATAAATACTAGCTAGACATGTTGATAAAGTTTATTGTCATTCTTAACAGCTGTTGTGTTGCCTGGAGGTAATTATGGTCAATTACATTACTAGATTTCTGAAATATTCCATCCATTTACCTGTCTACATAACATTTCCTTCACTGCACAAACAGACAAGAGCTTGTCCTTCGCCCGACAGGCTATGATCACCATTGTGCTACGCGCGTAAGCTTTGTGGGAACCTGGCGCTACAAGTACAACAGTCTGCGGCAAGCTCTAGACCTCTGCTATGGAAACGACAGCCATTACAAACTTTTAACTCCATCAATAATTATCATATCAATCCTTAACATTAATTTGTCATTTGGAGCTGTGTGTGCGTAAGATCGGGCAATTTATCATAAACTGGTTTAGTTATTATTTGCTCAAAAAGTGTAGGAATTCAGTGTGAAGCTAGGTTCGGGTTTTAGGAATTTTCATTCTTTTTGAGGTACGATTTGAAGTTTTTATCTGTGTAAGGCAGATAAGTAATATTCTCTCTTTTCTTCAGTTGTAACAGGTAGAATGCCACTGCAGGAACTGTTGTTGTGTGTTGTGCTCTAGCTGTCAAGTGCATCGATCAAGGATTGAGCAGGGTTCAAAGGCAAATTTGAGGACCAAAACAAGAGAAAGAGAGAAATACATAACCAGATGCATGTAGTAAATAATCATTGAATTTTTTATCGTGAAAACAATACTGCATAACTGAATTGAGTAAACAAGAACAGTTATTTTACATTTTGCTCCCTGGTCTACATCATCATCATTATTATTATCACTAAATTTATTATTCAGCAGGGCTTTACTCTAGGTCACAAGTATAGGTTACATTCCACAGGTCAAGAGTACAGGTCAGTGCTCCATCCATAACTTACCAAACCACACGGATTCCCCTCTATCTGATAGACCTTTTCAGCATTCCGTTCCAGTAAGCAAACATAAAATACTAGGTCAAGGCTCGGGTGGACAATTTCATACAAATCACTGTCACTTTTAATGCCATTCATGTATGTGGCATGTACCATGCTTACCTGTGAAGAAGTGACCTAGGGTAAATTTAATAAAGCTTTTACAAGTGTGATTCACAAGTGTAGCTATTGTTTTCAGACTCTAAGACAATGGCTACACTTTTAAATTGCAGGTGTAAAAGTTTTATTAAATTGACCCCTGTATTTCCAACCCCACACCAGAGCACTGGGCGTCGATAAAACCCGGAACATGAAAAAATAAAAGTAATTTTCATGAAAAAAAATTAATTAAATAAAATGATAATAATAACATAGTTTTTGTAAAAATTAATAATAACAAAATAACATAAAATAACAAAAATAAATAAGTAAATAAATAAATAAATGATTAAGAAAAAGAAACTCATCTCCGAGTATGAGAAAACAATATTTTGTCGCAAATAATTTGTTGGACGAGTGAAGGTCCATGCAAATGACAGTAATGAGTGAAGGCTTCCTTCTAAATTCAAAATATATTAAAATGGGTCGCGAGGAGGGGGGTTTTCAAGCTTTACTCACACAGCTACCTCATGTTCCGGGTTTTATTGATGCCCCAGAGCACTGGGCTCCTTTCAATTTTCCTTATAGAATATACACTTTATTGTTGTTATTATTATTATTATTAACAAGCTACATTTACATAAAGTCCATTTCCTCCCACAAATAACAGGTGCTAGTCGAGGCGGGCGGAGATAATAGGTACAGCAGTCAGTAATAATGAAATAAATAGATATATATTGTTGTTGTTGGAAATAAAGACTGGTGCCATAATTTATTTCAAAAGGAGCGTGTGATTTTGTCCTTCATCTTTGGGAATTAAAACAGGACAGTGCAACCTCCATATATTAACAAGGGGTCATTCCACTGGGTTTTAGCCGGTTTTTTTGGTTTTTTGAGGTTTCGCTGTATTAAAGATGTTTAGAAACGACAGCAATTTAGGGAACCCAGATTGCCGAGTTAGAGGGGTCTTATTTTCGCGATTTAAACCCCCACATTTTCTGCGACTTGTAGTTACTTTGCCCCATCGCCAAAAAAGCGAAATTTTTCACCAATACGGTTTTTAATTTTGGAGCGCTTGGTTTAGTTAGCCAATAGGATTACCGCTATGCGGTAGTCCTCAGACACACAAGTATCGCTTTGTTGACAAAATGGCGGAAGTGAGAACAGGTGTCGAAGACTTTCAGTTTAAGATTCATGGAACCTTTTGAGGCTTTTTCTGGCAAACAGACAGAGAACACGATCAGTCGATGTTCTATTGGAAGATCGTAAGTGCTTGCCAAATGTCCGAGGGATTTTTGTCCCGCGTACATCAGTATTTTGATAGACGTATACAAAACGCAAACCTAATTTTTATCTTCATAGGGGAAAAAAGCAAAACGAACACCGAAGAATAAAGCCAAATAGACTGATTTACCAAGCAAGTTACGTTCTGAAATTTCCATAGTCGTGAAAAAATTTGCAGTGCTGTTTAATCTTTCAAGCATAAGCTTAATTAATTTGACATATGCCTTAAGGTATTGCTTCTTGGCGGTTTCAAAATCCATTTTCTTCTTCCATTCTCCCATGATAACGTGACTGCATAGGTGTATAGATCTAGAGCCACACATATTTAAAATTGAGGGTGAAAAACTGAATGAATGTATTCAGTCTTTTGATATAATGGCGGAACCCTAACCCTAACCTTAAAACGCAAGGGTAAAATTTTAGCCGGAAAAAGTAGGTGAGGGGGGATTTCTCACTGCAACTATTCATTTGGAATGAATTTGCTTAAATAATAACCCTTACCACCTGTCTGGGTAAAACTTTGTATTTAGACTATAATGCACTGCTTTTCTTAGTGAGGATTTGTTTCCTTTCAATATGGAGGTTGAAACTTGGCAAAATAGAAAGTGTTCTAAAAAGAGATCTCAGACTGAGAACTGAAAAAAGAATTTGAATTTCTCTGTTCAGAGTTTTGTCGGCAGTCTAATCGTTGTTCAATTCCTTTCTCTGAACTGCAAACCTTTTTAGCAAAATGCAGGTGAAAGCAAAAGAATATTTTATTGCAGTTGGTTGGCAGGCTCCATTTATAGCGATGGTAGCCAGAATTAAAGGAGACACTTTTGAGTGTGTTCTCACCTTTGGGGGCACAGCGACCTACTTCCCTTTTGTGGCGGTTATTGAAAATAATATTATAGCAGTGGACAAGCACACATTTTCTCTAACTATCATGTCAATTTTATTTTAAATGTTAACTTTTGGTGGGGCAGTATCACACTGATCATCATTTTGTTATAAACTTGAGCAAAACTACCCATCATGATTGTCACAAAAATGAATTTCTTCAAGAAACACTACTGCAGTACGTCGAGTATTTATTAACGGTTTGTGAGAAACTTTTCAAAAATCTTACAAACATAACATTTCTGGAACACACTGGCCCATATTGAAGTCCAAAATGAACATACTAGTTAAAGTTCATAGTCTGACTTAAAATCTCTTCTATCTTCCAGAGTTGGGTCTTATTGGAACACACTCCTGTCAATTTCTTCTTCTTCAGCGTGATCTTCTGACTGAAGAAACCACAGCCATTTGCTATTGGTGTCTGGTATGCACCTGCGACGGATGAACATCAGAGCTGCAATTTGGCTGCGGTGATCGTTGTGATGACCAATTGCACTAGCTATCTTAGACAGGTTACACCAGACATTGCCCCAACCTTTCTGCAAGAGAAGGTGTCGTAGCCGTGGACAGAGCATGATTAGCATGCCAGTGTTTGCAACATATCGCAGTCTGGATGCGCTACAACTTAGTATGTCTTCAAAGGCCCTGGAAACCTGAATCCTCCTATCTTCAGGCATGTCTCCAGTGTTCAAACATTCTGTGATGAAGGGTGCCAATTCTAGCATGGCAGTCAGGCGTTCATTGCGTTTTAAGCCAAGTGCAGTCATTGTGCGTTGGTCCAGCTTATTCATCAGCATGCAAACAGCACAGGTTTGGTTCCTACATTTGCCTCTCACACTGGCGATATTTCCCCCTGCTTCCTGGCATAGACAGTATGGGCAATTCTGGTCTCCTTCATCCTGTGAATCTCTGGCCACTGGTTCTCCGAGGCAGGTGCAGTCCAACCGAGAAGCTGTCCAAACATCGCACACTCGCTGCTGCACTATTTCTTCACGTTCATCTGTGTATACTCGAAGAGCTACAGTTTGTCTAGCCTCTTCTAAAGTCTGTGTTTCTGAAGATCTCGCCTGTTCTACCTAGGGAAAAAAAAAGAGTAACAGGTGAGTTGGATTGAATTAATTTTGATGAATTTTAAACTGTTGAAGTACACAATTAACGCTCTTCAGAATGGGGAATTTCAAGTTCATTCTTCAGAAAGTACTGTCAATGCATTTACACGACTTTAAAGGACTAAGAAGTCTCCAATCCTACTATTTTCACTGGGTGCTTTGTATCAATGAAGTAAATGAAAAATAATAAAAAGTGCTTTACAAGTGCAAGCAGTGAAAATTTAAAAAAATAAAAATCAGGTGAAAATTTTTTTACCTACGTTCATTCTCAATTTTCCTTGTCTCTTTAACAGGTCAGATTGACTCTCAATTTCCTTTGTCTCCCGGCCCAAATTATTCATGAATTAGGGCTATGAACAAAGGAAAATTGAAAATCAGCCTAGGTAGAAACATTTTGACCCAAATTTAACTTTGACCTGTTATAAATACATCTCAAGATGATTTGTTTTCACAGGAAATAGGATGCAAATTAAAAATTATGCAAACCATCAGCAAATGCCAATCTAATATTTTTGAAGTTAGCACCTATCAAATCATTTTGTCAAACCAATGTGCAGTTTTTTAATGTTTTTTAATTTTAGTTCACCTGCTGTGGGTTGCAAGGTTGGTTCTCCTGCAGGAACTTTTGAAGCCTGTTCAATGACTCAGTGTTGGGGATACGTGTTGCTACGATTCCTGGTAGTGCTAGCAGACGCTCGCGTGGGCTGGGTACTGCTTGCGGCCGTGGTTCTTCATCCCTCTGTCTTTGGTTGTCGGCAGCTGGTGCTCCCTCGGGGACCTGGGATGCTGTAGTCCTGGGTACAACACGTCTGGGAGTTTTCTGCTTTCTTTTTCGTACCATCCCAGAACTGCCACTGGGTCTTCGTGTTGCTTCCGCTGTAACTTGCAGTGCCTGTTATAACCATAATACACTAATTTTACGATCATTTTCATCATCCAAGACCTTTGTTTTAGAGAACTAACAAGATGTAGATCGTCTTCACTGTCACGCAACAAAAAAATAAATTGGAAACCGTCCAGTGGAAGAAGCCAAGAAAATGAAATGTTTTAAAAGACTAATTTTTAAACAATTTATCCAAGTCTCAGGTCTTTGTGGCCCAAAGTTTCTGAGTTATTTGCCAAAACGTTTCGCGCACCTAATACTTGAAATGGTTATACAGCTGAAAATCAAGAGGAGAGACTTTTTCCAACGAGACAGCATTCCTATTTTGGTGTCACGGACTGTGAAAACTCGGAAGTTCAAATTGCTGTACTTTCGAAATGAAACATGCTACAGGAATGGAAACTTGTACAACGATTTACTTTTTGTTTGTCTTCAACCTAGTGTAAATGAGAAATTCGTGAAACCTTGCTATTTTGACCTTACAATTTGATGACGTCACTATGAAAACCATCTATATCTAACCCTTCTATTTACCAGGGATCGGATATGGACTGACTTACTCTTAATCACATGAGAGACCCTACCTGAGTTGTTGTCTGCGTAGACGTGGACACAGACACATAGCACTGCAGCAGATTTTCTACATGTCTGGTCACGGATGAACTGTATTCTGGTGTTCCTTGTGATGGAAGTGGCTCTCTTTCGTCTGCAGCATCCCAGCTAACAGAAAGCTCCGATTCATCTGAACTGCTGTGGTTGTCGTCTGAAGCAGAAGCTAGCATACGCCTCCAGTGTGAAGAACTTGCCTGTCGGAGCCCTTGTACTTGTTCTGATACCAGTGGCGTTATGGTGAGGAAGTCAACTCCAAAGCGTGCCATCATGTCAATTAGACGTACAGGTTTGTCTGTTTTTCCTGCATATCTGATTGCCATAGCCCGCGCAAGCATCAGCTCTGTTGTGGTCAATCCCAAACCTTGCATCATTTTTTTGGAGGTGAAAGCAGCTATGTCACCTGCAAGAGAGTCAATGTCAAAGGTAATAATGACAACTCTGCTAGCACCAAAGAAAAATCAAACCTGGGATTCCTCAGTAATTCACCTCAGTTATTACATCTTGTGTTTTCGATGCAGTGCATCTGATTACCTTTTGTACAAAGTGATTATTTTGTTCTCGTGAAGGGCGATTGCTGAAGACATGCAATACAATGAAATACTATACCCATGCTACATCCAGGAGTTTTTTGAAGAAAAAATTGTTAAAACATGTTTTCATCATAGTGCTGTATTATCAACCCTTTAAGCCCCAATATCTACATACAAATTCTCCAGACTGATCTCCATACATTTCCTTAAGATATTAGTTGAGAGAATTTGATGAAAGATCAAAGATTTTTCTTTGTGATCATTTTATTAATTCTCTTAGACTGCACTTGACAATCTATGGATATCGTTAGGAGAAAATTGATGTTGGTCACTATTGGCACTTAAAGGGTTAATATTCATTACTATCATTTTTCTCAGTTACCTGGGGACAAACTTCGAATTGCTTGGTTTGAAATGCGTGCTGCCACAGTGATGTTGCCAGGCAAGATTCCACGATGGCTGTTAATGATAAGACGACGAGGGAAACCATGTGTGAACTGTGCAGCGACATCGCTCCAGTGGGGAGCATTCAAGATCATGACATTCCCAAAGAGGTCAAGGCGTATTAAGTTCAAGTTGCGGTCGAATGCTTCGTTGCCATATTTCAGGGTTACATCCAAGGGTTCTCCTGCGGTTAGAAACATCTCCTCCTTGGACAGTTCATTTCTTCTTTCTTGCGAGTGGTCTGACTCTACCTGCTCTCTTCCGCACCATTCCTCTCTTTTCTGTACATAGCGTGAACAATACGCCCTGCATGTCTGCAGGTCTTCAAACACCACTTCTCCAGCTCCATCATCAGGAAAAAGCCCATTGGGCAAACGCAAGCTGTCATACAGAAACAAATTGAAGTTAAACTGCATTCTCTCTTCTGGTGATACTGCCAGTCCAAGTGGGAAATACGGTACGATAATGACCGGTGCAACATTTCGGCTTGTGGATGGCTGATTTTCACGTTGGTTGTCCAAGGCTACGTGGAACATTGGTGGGTCCTGGGGTTGTGTTCCATCATCGATGAGTGAGTCGTCGTCACGGCTAGAGGAAAAAAAAACATGAATTGCCATGCTTAAAAGCTACTTCGGTTTCATTTCTGAATATGGGTGAATCCTTGTTTACATCTTTTGCGTCATTAGCATTGGCTCATCATTATCTCATGAAGAAATAAAATTTTTGAATATTGAAAGAGCATAACCATTTCAGTTATCTCTGACAATTTTAGCCCCATCGATATATATATATACAATGAGCACGTTTTTTGGAGAACTACTAAGGCATGGATTATGATGATATTAACAGAGCTATAATAATAATAATAATGATAATAATGATAATAAAAATAATAGTAAAAAAGTTTTTACTGCTATTTTGATTATGCTACAATATTTCTCGAACACTGAAACCAAATTAATTGGCTGCAAATTTTCAAGGGCATCATTTTAATTCTAACGATTTGACAAAAAAATATTTGAGATCTGTGAATTTTTGTGGCAATATTTAGAACCTTGAGGACTCGACCTCACTGGAACTAAGTCCAATTACTCCTGGATTTCACTTAATTTCACAGTCATTTGGTTTTTTAGACTACTGCTTTGCTTGAACAACTCCCGGCGGGTGTGTCCATGCAGAAGGGGCACCCCTTCCATGATTCAAGTATATAAAAGAAAAGAGGGGGGACGGGGGAGCTATGATTGTGTTTTCTTCGGAGTTTTTGAAAACTTTGCTAGAAAGAAAGAAAGAAACCAGACATTCCCTGTCCCAATAAGTAACTCTGGAGGAGTAGATAGAATCTAATATGTGCCCACTAAATAAAATTTAATATACCTTTCCTCGCCTGGACTGTCATCTTCTTCAACGGGGCCAGCAGCACGGGAACTGCAATGTGAAAGAGTTTTCACTATGAACACCAATTAAAAATCGAGCGTGTATAGGATCCTGGAGTGTTCAAAGTGCAATGCAGAAAAGAAAGAAACGGAAATAAAATTTTTCCAAATGAACACTTTACTACGTGAATATTTTACTGCGTGTGTTTCACCTCGGGGAAAAAAAACAGACCACTCTACAAAAGTATCCTTGGCGTTTTCCGGGCGAAAAGTTACTAGGTTTTTTAGGGCGTTTAATACCAACCTGCTAGTTTCCGCAGCTTGCGTTTCGATCAGCTCCGAACTTCTTGCTGGATTCTCCGCCGCTGTTTTTGTACGCTTTATTCTCGGCATCTTTGAATGAACCTTAACAGTAAAAGTTGTTATGGGGAATGATTTAAAGATCCCAGCTAGGCTGTGTTTAAATAACAGTGTTTACATCATAGCTCCAAACAGATCATTACTAATCAGATTAACAGGGGTTTATTTCTTTCTCGATGAGGTAATATTTACGATCAAAGTTAGGACCCTCGAGCGAATTTTAGGAAGCTAACAGAGAAAAGAGAGAAGCTATGAACACGTAAGAACAATTATGTAATAAGGAATTCAAAAACGACGCTGTATTAGGTCAGGTTTAATGAGTTATTCACTTCAAAACGATGCGTACGCCATGATTCTCGATTCTTCCCCACATTACATCATAGCTTCAAGTTTCCAAAAATGGCACCATTGTTTCCGCGCAGATTCTGCGCGATGACAATGGATGATTGACAGCGCAGGGGATTCCCTGCATTTGAGGCGACGTGACTTGTAAGACAAAAACTGTGTTTAAAAACACTAAAATTAAAAGCAATTTGTTCGAACTAATGGTTCTCTTCTTGTGTTTTCGTTAACATGGATGCGAAGGAATTAATCAACTGAAAATTTCACCCCGTCGGCTTCCAGTGAGAATGAATTTTTCGTTCAATTCACGGGAAATACAACGTACCGCGTTTCTTGAGATATCCTACGCGTAGAGCTGGAAAAGTGGGATAACCAAACATATTTCCTGAAAGCATTTTAAACATTAAATCTGGGTAACCGATAAAAGTTTCGCATTGTTTACGACGCATGGATCGAGATTCTGACCACCTTGTGACTTTGGGGAGGGGTGGGGAGGGGGGGTCGGTTACCCAGGGACTTAGAAAACAGCAACAACAACAAAGACAAGAAAATAAGAAAATAAGACTGGCGTAGTTTAAGAATTTTTGAATCAAGGGTTCCCAATGTTTCGCCGCATGTCGGCTGCAAATAAGAATGAATTTTTCCTTCAATTCACGGAAAAAACAATGCACCGCGTTTCTTCATATCTCTTACGCGTACAAGTGGAAAACTGGGGTAACCATATATTCTATTTCCTGAAGATATTTTTATCATTTAATCGGGGTGAATGATAAAAGTTTCGCATTGTTCAAGGCTTCCCTATCTTCAGGGGCACCCAACGAGAATATAGTTCAAAACCACTTAAACATAGCATTGTTAAACGTATTTCAGTATTTAAACGGTAGATATAGGCATATTTTTATCCCCTAAAAATTTTTTATCTGTTCGGAGTTCCTAGCTGAAAGTCTCGAGATCCGAAAATCATAGGGATCAAAACTTACCTTTTCGAAAATTTCAGCCAGAAAAAAGGCTCCCGAAAATTCTAGGTGAGCTTTTTAGCGCCAAAATTCGGTAAAAATGGGCAATTACACCAATTTTTAGATGTTCGAAAATCCTAGGAGAGGTAGGCAAGCAAGAAATTTTACAAAAAATGAGCGGAAAATTCTAGATCTCAAATCGTCTTCCGAACAGATATTTTCCGAAAATTGACGTTGGGTGCCCCTGTATCTTTCTTCGCATGTCGGCTTCAAGTAAGAATGAATTTTGCGACAACGAAGCATTTTTTATCGGTTGCTGGAACTTACCTTGCGCGGTGAAAATTTGTACTAACTGTCAGTAAGTTAAAACTGTGAAAGTTAGTATGTTTTCTGAAAATATGTTGGCCTTGAAGTTATATATTTCTAAATAGTTTCGGAAGTTACGCAAGTTCTAACTGGGTCTTGTGATGTCTAAAAGGAATTTTTTTGAGAACGTGGGAACTGTTTGGCAGTTTGGAGCGCGATTCTTCAGGAGTCAGAAGTCCATGACGGTCAGCTAAAATACTAAAATAAGCAAGATTGAGGTGGCTTGAAACTTTTTGACGGTTGACGGTCAAAAAAAAAAAAATTGCATTTTGCACGGCAGACGGTTAGATTTTTTTAGCACTTTGACGGCTGGCGTTTTAAGCCCATTTGATCTCTTCATAGAGGGTACACTGGTTCTTGAGGGCATTTGTGAAAAAAATTAGAAAACAAAGAAAAAAAAACAGTCTGATTTATTTTTCAATAGTATTGATCCCTCCTCCTATTCCGACCTAACTAGCCCGAAGTCGCCGAGGTGTTGTAATTAGTCGTCAGTCCCCAAGAGACTCGCTATTGTTAGAGGCGGGTGGGGGGACGCGACTCGTGTTAGCGTCACTTAGCATCAGTTATAGAAGGGAACGCGCGTCGAACATAGCACAGTTTTGAAGATGGCATTTGGTAAGCGCGTGACTGTTGTGGAATATGACCTGACGTCTGGGTCTGATAACGACGATAGAGATGACGATCAAAGCTACATTTACTGTTCGATGGCGAGACCTCTTTCTCCGGGCAATCGATTCAGGCACGACGGTGATGCACAGCAACCGGACGATCAGGAGAACACCACCGATAGCGATAACTGTCCTCCCGAGATCAAGAGAGCGCGTACCGAAGATGACAGCTCCCGCTCCTCGACACAGTCTGCGGAGTCTAGTTGCGAGTCGGCGTCCAGTTGTAGCGACCAGGAAGAATCTGATCATTCTGAACCGATGCCTGCAGCACCGCCACCCGTCGTAATAAGCATACCATCTGACGATGACGAGCAGGAAGATGATGGAGATGAAGAAGAGCCAGAACAGCCTCTAGTCGCCCCCCTTCCTAAGCAGAGAACAGCTTACGCCCTGCGTCTTACAGATCTCCCACCAAACTTGGAAAGATTCATGAAGGAGACCAAATCTTTTTTCACCAGGCCGCATTCGCTGGAGCGGCATGGTCAGAAGCTGGCTACAAGTACGTTTGAAAAAACCGAGGAACGCGTCCTTTGTGAGTATCGCTCATTTTATATTAATTACTATAGCTGCATTGCTCGTTACATTTTCAGTCATTGAGAAAGAAAAACAAAAAACAAAACGAAAAGAAAGGAAAATGAAGATACTGAGTCGTAGCTAGGTGATCGCAAAAGTGGACAATTTCTCAAATCGCGAGATCAGAGGAAGAGCGCCCAAGTCAGGCGAAACTAGCTACATTCATTTTGCGCCATGGAATGAAAAAACAAAAACCAAATAAGCAAACAGAGGAATTGAACGCGTTCCAATTTTCTTTTCTTTTCATTGTTCTTTTGTTCTTTCTCATCTCTGGTCAGGTTATCTTGGATATGTTCAGCGAATCCGACCGGGAAAGACACTTTCAGCCGAGGATTTCAATCGCGGGGATCTGATCGAAGGATACCTAGACTATCTAAAGGTGGGTATCAAGCTTGTTTTAAAACGCAATACATGAATAGGTCGCTGAACTTTTTGTCTAATGTTTAATGCTTTATTTTAAGGGTGTCCTGAATCTATTTTAAAAGAAAATAAGCAAGCACATTGGTGTTGAGTTTTGTGTACCAGTACGGACAATTTAGTACCGTTGTTTCCCTTTTTCGAATTAAAAATGGTCAGTGACCCCGGGGGGGTACTCACTTATTCGAGACATATGGGTATGTGACACCCATCGGATAGGGTTTTTGTGCCGTTTTGGTCTGAAAACGGGTATACACTTTGCGCATTTTAGTCTGGATTCGTGGGAGCTACGGATTGTATGAACGTGGTTATCCTTTCAATTCCAAATGAGTAAGATAGAAAGAGAAATATGCGAATTCGGAACGGATTTGAATTTTTGCTTTCTAATCTAAGTAATGATACCATAATTTCTGCCTAAAGGCCAGGTCTGAAATCGGGTATGAATTTTAGAGGTCTAATCTGAAAACGGGTGTGGAAAATTACATTTTTGGTCTGATATCGGGTCAGGATTAAAAGAACCGCACGGAACACCCCTAGGAGAATTCCAAGGAGAAACCCCTCCTCCCCAACCACGTGACATGTGATTCTCCGTGGTGAAACTCCGTGAAACACGAGGTATTGAGATTTTTGCGATCAACTCTCAGGGAGCTTAAGAGGAGTTCTCTTTAACAGAATTCGTCCCAAGAACGCCCTGAAAGAACGCTACTCACGTAGTAATGGCGAAACGGTGAGCTACATTTGATTAGCAGCGAATTATATTAGTTATATCCACAGCTGACACTGTTATTTACAAATTATTTCCAGCCTGACAATTCGATCGCTTCTTTGTTTTGATGTGTCATCCAGTTGTTAAAGGTTGGAAAAAGAGTTGTAAAGTGTGGTTTGATTGTGAATTCTGTGAACTATTCTCTGTGAAAGCTGGATTTGAAATTGCTGGAGAATTTTAAAAAACCAAGCACAGTCACACATTAGTAGTCCAGGTAGCATGGAGCGCCAGGAGGCATCTAAAGAACAATTTGTCACGTTTGAGCCCCTTTTTCTGACCAAGGATTCTGTAACACGTGGTTAGTAAGCAAAATTCAGTTCAATCTATCCGCCAAGAGTAAAGAAGACACTTATCATTGTATTTGCTGGGCTAAAATCCTTCATAATTCAGCTGTTCAAGTCAGGTGTCATAATTGTTCTGATCATTGCATGTTCACTTGTTTGTTTGACTTCCCTATCACAATAGGCAGCTCTAAGTGCCAGCAGGGGGGGGAAGCAGTGGCCCGCGCCCATCTCTGTCCGGGCCTACGTGCCATGAGCATGCTGTGAAGTCACCTGCCTGTCTCTGCGCCCCTCCGTCCAGGTAAGGAATGGACACCATGTTTGTTCAACTGTCCACTGAGTTTAAGGGCTGTAATTAATGTGGATGATGCGGTGCATGATAACATTATTGGTGCACACACAATTTGGCTGGACTTTAATGATTATATATAGCTAGACTGTCTCCCGTGACACTGGTTCATTGATTCGTACATGCATGAGTCAGTAGAATGTTGTGTCGCAGTTTCTTTCGTTGAGCTGGCTTAGGGTTAGTCTTTGTTTTGCCTTGGTATCAAAAAATTCATTTAGCAGGCAAATTTTACCCCAGCTTATAGCCAGAGACAGTGGAAAAACACAGATGAACAGCCTGAAATAAGCCAATTAATTATTATGTCCACTCACTCAGCGAAAAGAGACTCGATCTGAGCGTGGAGAAAGGATTAGGGTTCTTATTCTAATACTAATACTGTAGTTGAACACTGTTATTTACAAATTATTTCCAGCCTGACAATTCGATCGCTTCTTTGTTTTGATGTGTCATCCAGTTGTTAAAGGTTGGAAAAAGAGTTGTAAAGTGTGGTTTGATTGTGAATTCTGTGAACTATTCTCTGTGAAAGCTGGATTTGAAATTGCTGGAGAATTTTAAAAAACCAAGCACAGTCACACATTAGTAGTCCAGGTAGCATGGAGCGCCAGGAGGCATCTAAAGAACAATTTGTCACGTTTGAGCCCCTTTTTCTGACCAAGGATTCTGTAACACGTGGTTAGTAAGCAAAATTCAGTTCAATCTATCCGCCAAGAGTAAAGAAGACACTTATCATTGTATTTGCTGGGCTAAAATCCTTCATAATTCAGCTGTTCAAGTCAGGTGTCATAATTGTTCTGATCATTGCATGTTCACTTGTTTGTTTGACTTCCCTATCACAATAGGCAGCTCTAAGTGCCAGCAGGGGGGGGAAGCAGTGGCCCGCGCCCATCTCTGTCCGGGCCTACGTGCCATGAGCATGCTGTGAAGTCACCTGCCTGTCTCTGCGCCCCTCCGTCCAGGTAAGGAATGGACACCATGTTTGTTCAACTGTCCACTGAGTTTAAGGGCTGTAATTAATGTGGATGATGCGGTGCATGATAACATTATTGGTGCACACACAATTTGGCTGGACTTTAATGATTATATATAGCTAGACTGTCTCCCGTGACACTGGTTCATTGATTCGTACATGCATGAGTCAGTAGAATGTTGTGTCGCAGTTTCTTTCGTTGAGCTGGCTTAGGGTTAGTCTTTGTTTTGCCTTGGTATCAAAAAATTCATTTAGCAGGCAAATTTTACCCCAGCTTATAGCCAGAGACAGTGGAAAAACACAGATGAACAGCCTGAAATAAGCCAATTAATTATTATGTCCACTCACTCAGCGAAAAGAGACTCGATCTGAGCGTGGAGAAAGGATTAGGGTTCTTATTCTAATACTAATACTGTAGTTGAACACTGTTATTTACAAATTATTTCCAGCCTGACAATTCGATCGCTTCTTTGTTTTGATGTGTCATCCAGTTGTTAAAGGTTGGAAAAAGAGTTGTAAAGTGTGGTTTGATTGTGAATTCTGTGAACTATTCTCTGTGAAAGCTGGATTTGAAATTGCTGGAGAATTTTAAAAAACCAAGCACAGTCACACATTAGTAGTCCAGGTAGCATGGAGCGCCAGGAGGCATCTAAAGAACAATTTGTCACGTTTGAGCCCCTTTTTCTGACCAAGGATTCTGTAACACGTGGTTAGTAAGCAAAATTCAGTTCAATCTATCCGCCAAGAGTAAAGAAGACACTTATCATTGTATTTGCTGGGCTAAAATCCTTCATAATTCAGCTGTTCAAGTCAGGTGTCATAATTGTTCTGATCATTGCATGTTCACTTGTTTGTTTGACTTCCCTATCACAATAGGCAGCTCTAAGTGCCAGCAGGGGGGGGAAGCAGTGGCCCGCGCCCATCTCTGTCCGGGCCTACGTGCCATGAGCATGCTGTGAAGTCACCTGCCTGTCTCTGCGCCCCTCCGTCCAGGTAAGGAATGGACACCATGTTTGTTCAACTGTCCACTGAGTTTAAGGGCTGTAATTAATGTGGATGATGCGGTGCATGATAACATTATTGGTGCACACACAATTTGGCTGGACTTTAATGATTATATATAGCTAGACTGTCTCCCGTGACACTGGTTCATTGATTCGTACATGCATGAGTCAGTAGAATGTTGTGTCGCAGTTTCTTTCGTTGAGCTGGCTTAGGGTTAGTCTTTGTTTTGCCTTGGTATCAAAAAATTCATTTAGCAGGCAAATTTTACCCCAGCTTATAGCCAGAGACAGTGGAAAAACACAGATGAACAGCCTGAAATAAGCCAATTAATTATTATGTCCACTCACTCAGCGAAAAGAGACTCGATCTGAGCGTGGAGAAAGGATTAGGGTTCTTATTCTAATACTAATACTGTAGTTGAACACTGTTATTTACAAATTATTTCCAGCCTGACAATTCGATCGCTTCTTTGTTTTGATGTGTCATCCAGTTGTTAAAGGTTGGAAAAAGAGTTGTAAAGTGTGGTTTGATTGTGAATTCTGTGAACTATTCTCTGTGAAAGCTGGATTTGAAATTGCTGGAGAATTTTAAAAAACCAAGCACAGTCACACATTAGTAGTCCAGGTAGCATGGAGCGCCAGGAGGCATCTAAAGAACAATTTGTCACGTTTGAGCCCCTTTTTCTGACCAAGGATTCTGTAACACGTGGTTAGTAAGCAAAATTCAGTTCAATCTATCCGCCAAGAGTAAAGAAGACACTTATCATTGTATTTGCTGGGCTAAAATCCTTCATAATTCAGCTGTTCAAGTCAGGTGTCATAATTGTTCTGATCATTGCATGTTCACTTGTTTGTTTGACTTCCCTATCACAATAGGCAGCTCTAAGTGCCAGCAGGGGGGGGAAGCAGTGGCCCGCGCCCATCTCTGTCCGGGCCTACGTGCCATGAGCATGCTGTGAAGTCACCTGCCTGTCTCTGCGCCCCTCCGTCCAGGTAAGGAATGGACACCATGTTTGTTCAACTGTCCACTGAGTTTAAGGGCTGTAATTAATGTGGATGATGCGGTGCATGATAACATTATTGGTGCACACACAATTTGGCTGGACTTTAATGATTATATATAGCTAGACTGTCTCCCGTGACACTGGTTCATTGATTCGTACATGCATGAGTCAGTAGAATGTTGTGTCGCAGTTTCTTTCGTTGAGCTGGCTTAGGGTTAGTCTTTGTTTTGCCTTGGTATCAAAAAATTCATTTAGCAGGCAAATTTTACCCCAGCTTATAGCCAGAGACAGTGGAAAAACACAGATGAACAGCCTGAAATAAGCCAATTAATTATTATGTCCACTCACTCAGCGAAAAGAGACTCGATCTGAGCGTGGAGAAAGGATTAGGGTTCTTATTCTAATACTAATACTGTAGTTGAACACTGTTATTTACAAATTATTTCCAGCCTGACAATTCGATCGCTTCTTTGTTTTGATGTGTCATCCAGTTGTTAAAGGTTGGAAAAAGAGTTGTAAAGTGTGGTTTGATTGTGAATTCTGTGAACTATTCTCTGTGAAAGCTGGATTTGAAATTGCTGGAGAATTTTAAAAAACCAAGCACAGTCACACATTAGTAGTCCAGGTAGCATGGAGCGCCAGGAGGCATCTAAAGAACAATTTGTCACGTTTGAGCCCCTTTTTCTGACCAAGGATTCTGTAACACGTGGTTAGTAAGCAAAATTCAGTTCAATCTATCCGCCAAGAGTAAAGAAGACACTTATCATTGTATTTGCTGGGCTAAAATCCTTCATAATTCAGCTGTTCAAGTCAGGTGTCATAATTGTTCTGATCATTGCATGTTCACTTGTTTGTTTGACTTCCCTATCACAATAGGCAGCTCTAAGTGCCAGCAGGGGGGGGAAGCAGTGGCCCGCGCCCATCTCTGTCCGGGCCTACGTGCCATGAGCATGCTGTGAAGTCACCTGCCTGTCTCTGCGCCCCTCCGTCCAGGTAAGGAATGGACACCATGTTTGTTCAACTGTCCACTGAGTTTAAGGGCTGTAATTAATGTGGATGATGCGGTGCATGATAACATTATTGGTGCACACACAATTTGGCTGGACTTTAATGATTATATATAGCTAGACTGTCTCCCGTGACACTGGTTCATTGATTCGTACATGCATGAGTCAGTAGAATGTTGTGTCGCAGTTTCTTTCGTTGAGCTGGCTTAGGGTTAGTCTTTGTTTTGCCTTGGTATCAAAAAATTCATTTAGCAGGCAAATTTTACCCCAGCTTATAGCCAGAGACAGTGGAAAAACACAGATGAACAGCCTGAAATAAGCCAATTAATTATTATGTCCACTCACTCAGCGAAAAGAGACTCGATCTGAGCGTGGAGAAAGGATTAGGGTTCTTATTCTAATACTAATACTGTAGTTGAACACTGTTATTTACAAATTATTTCCAGCCTGACAATTCGATCGCTTCTTTGTTTTGATGTGTCATCCAGTTGTTAAAGGTTGGAAAAAGAGTTGTAAAGTGTGGTTTGATTGTGAATTCTGTGAACTATTCTCTGTGAAAGCTGGATTTGAAATTGCTGGAGAATTTTAAAAAACCAAGCACAGTCACACATTAGTAGTCCAGGTAGCATGGAGCGCCAGGAGGCATCTAAAGAACAATTTGTCACGTTTGAGCCCCTTTTTCTGACCAAGGATTCTGTAACACGTGGTTAGTAAGCAAAATTCAGTTCAATCTATCCGCCAAGAGTAAAGAAGACACTTATCATTGTATTTGCTGGGCTAAAATCCTTCATAATTCAGCTGTTCAAGTCAGGTGTCATAATTGTTCTGATCATTGCATGTTCACTTGTTTGTTTGACTTCCCTATCACAATAGGCAGCTCTAAGTGCCAGCAGGGGGGGGAAGCAGTGGCCCGCGCCCATCTCTGTCCGGGCCTACGTGCCATGAGCATGCTGTGAAGTCACCTGCCTGTCTCTGCGCCCCTCCGTCCAGGTAAGGAATGGACACCATGTTTGTTCAAGGGACTCAGTCCACGGAGTTTAAGGGCTGCTGTTGTGGATGATGCGGTGCATTCTAACATTGGTGACACAATTTGGCTGGACTTTAATAATTATATAGCTAGACTGTCTTCCGTGACACTGGTTCATTGATTCGTACATGCATGAGTCTGTATAATGTTATGTCGCAGTTTCTTTTTTTGAGCTGAGTTAGTTTTTGTGTTCCTTTGGTATCAAAAAATTCATTTAGCAGGCAGATTTGACCCTTATAGCCAGAAACAGTGGAAAAACACAGATTAAGAGCCTGAAATTTGCCAATTAGTTTTCTTACCTTTACTTGTTAAGCCGTTATGATTCATATTAGGTTTACAAACCTTAAATGAAGTAGGATTTTTATAGGCAGTCACTTGAGGAATCGGCTGTGATTATTTGTATGCTTGTGATTTCGAGGTCTTTCTTTCTGTTGCGTCCTAATGTCGCGCGGTAAAACATTTGCTAATTACTAACAGGGTTATGGCAAATGTACATAAGCGATTATGGGAATATTCATTTAAAGACCTTTTATTCTGAGCTATCTTAATCAAGTCGGTCTCAGTTCAGAGTAATCAAAATAATGATCGAAAGACGTTCAACAAACGGTTGTCTTCAGTATAGGACAAACAGAAATTCCCCTTTAGCCTTCAAATATTTGCTGGCGGGTAGAAAGAAATCCTCTGTATCCTTTCCCATTCAAGCAGCAGATAATGTACGGTTGTAAATTAGTTGGTCGTTTCCCCATGCGTCCTGTTTAATATTCAGTTGATGTTGATAGTGTTTCGACGGTATAATTTTCCCTAATCAGCCTAATTTAAAGTAGACGTATGAGGTAAACTTTCAGTTAAAATATTTGTATTTAATCCCTCTAAAATTAAACCAATAAACGACTCAACATTTTAATATAACCGAGACTAACATTTCGCAGCAGTTTCGTTTGATAAAACTTGTTAAGAATGAATTTACTATAATCATTTGCCTATATTGGGTCTCTTCTTTTGAGTAATCCACAAGATCGCTAAGGTTGATTTCCATGACGCGTTTCTGGCTACGCACGTTGACGCACGTAAATAAAACAGAGGCAAAGGTGCCGAGCGTAAAGGAGAAGTTTAGCGTGGTTCAACTTTTACGCCTACGAGCGACCTTTCACACATTGCCTCTGTGTTGTTTGCGAACGTAAATTTTACGCACGTGCACACGCCAAAATTAGGCGACACTAGAAATCAACCCTTACGGGTCCCTGATTACCATTCACATAAATACAGTAATAGACTATTATTAAGACATATTACCCAGCTTTTATTGAAGAAAATATCACGTTTTTCTTGTCTCGGCGACGTTATTGTTGTCAATACTACAGAAAGGAAGCCTTGAGAACTTAATGGTAAGTGTAAAATCTCATTTCTGTTAATTACGAAAACGTTACACTTAATTTCTGCTACGCTCGAGACACATACTTATGCATTGTTTTTTCTATTTTTTTCCAATAGTTCCTGAAGCATTTTTTATCTGTGTAATGTAAAGGAAAGCATTCACCAAACGAGTCATCACGAACCTGTCAAAACAAAGGGTTTACCTCGGTGTAAGAACAGATTAAGTGGCATAGACCCAGTTCACTCAGTCTAGTCCTTGTTTAAAGTGTAGACTGTATAATAAAAAGGGAAGTTGTATTACTTGTAAGTTTACACACAAAAAACAAAGCAACAGCTAAAGCGAGACTTGACTTTACTATGGTGAAATAACTATAACTTTTTTTACTTTGTTTTTCACGTTTTCTTGTTTAATGCTTTTAAAATTACATGATTCACATGCAACAAAGAATTGAAATGCGTCACAGACTGAAGCATTTTCCAAAGCAACAGCTAAAGCGAGAGTTTTTCAATTAGATACTGGCAATGACTTATGGAGATATAACGATGACGTTTTTTGAACTAGAGTGGAGCATTTTCCTATTTAATGACTTTACTATTTAATTAATAGTTATACCATTTCAGGAACATGTCCTTTCGGTATTTCGCCATGACAAGCTCCTCAATCTCCTGAGGTATCAACGGCCCGAAAGTCCCTCTGTCTGACAACATATATCTGTTCGGTACTGTTCATATAGATTTCACCAATCGGTGCTGCACCCATTTTTTTTTTTGAAAAATATAGCCTTAGAGTCCTGCAATCGAGTCATCTCGATATTTTCTTCATCTCAGTTTAAGAACATATGTAATTTGGGAAAAATATAAAAGGATTGTTGCACTAAACTATTCACTTGAATGTTAGCTTTAAATTCAATATGTCATAGTAGAAAAATGATTGTACATAAATAGAAGTTATTCTTTCGAAAAAATGAGGTTATGTTGTTTACAAATACGGAATAATTGTCATGAAAATTAGACATGTATATTAGAAAAAGAAAAAGAAATTGTAGGAATAAAAAACGCTAAAAAATCTGCATATTTTTCTTTACCATTTCCTTTAATAGTTATATCATTTCAGGACAATGTCTTTTGGTATTTAGCAATGACGAGCTCCTTTATTTCCTGTAGTACCAGAGGCCCAAAAAAGGTCCTTTTTATCATGACGGTCGTCAACATTTCTTTAGTACCGTCTATATAAATTTCCCCAATAGGTGCAGCTCCAATCTTTATTTCTATGATTGATGCACTTGATTCTTTTAAGGGAGTCATCTTGAACCTGTCAGAAACAAAAATAATTGTACATAAATAGAAGTTATACTTAACAAAAATGAGGTTGTGTTGTTTACAAATACGGAATAATTGTTATAAAAATTAGACATGTATATTACAAAAAGAAAAAGAAATTGTAGGAATAAAAAACGCTCAAAAATCTGTATATTTTTCATGTGAACGTAACTGTCTCGTTAATCTAGTATCATTTCCTAGGGAATTAATTTCTCAACAACTGGTTTCTAGCTGCTGTTTAAACCATTAAATGTCACTTACAATTACTTTGCCTCGGACTGTTGAGCGCATTGGCCTTATCTCTCTATAAACCGCCCGCTTGAATAGGTCTTCTTGTCCATGGCATCACACATCACAAAACTCTGTGCTCGGCCTGAACAGTTATTTTCACGTCCCTGTGTCTTCTCCATAGTTCTTCTTTTCCGCATTTGAAAACAGCTCTGAGTCCTTTCTTCATCACAATGGTGGCCTTTGGTCGTCCCGGCGATCGTTGGACCTCAATTATTTCTACGAAAAATAGTCATTGTTGTCAATACAACAGAAGGGAAGCCTTGAGAGCTTATTGGTAAGTGTAAAATCTCATTTCTGTTAATTACGAAAACGTTTCACGTAATTTCTGTTACGCACGAGACACATACTTATGCATTGTTTTTTGTCTTTTTTCCAATAGTTCCTGAAGCATTTTTTGGCTGTGTAATATAAAGGGAAGCATTCACCAAGAACCTGTCAAAACAAAGGGTTTACCTCGGTGTAAGAACAGATTAAGTGGCATAGACCCAGTTCACTCAGTCTAGTCCTTGTTTAAACTGTAAACTGTATAATAGAAAGGGAAGCTGTATTACTTGTAAATTTACACACAAAAAACAAAGCAACAGCTAAAGCGAGAGTTTTTCAATTAGATACTGGCAAAGACTTACGGAGATATAACTATAACGTTTTTTTGAACTAGAGTGAAGCATTTTCCTATTTAATGACTTTACCATTTAATTTAATAGTTATACCATTTCAGGAACAAGTCCTCTCGGTATTTCGCTAGGACAAGTTCTTTGATCTCTTGGGGGATTAAGGGCCCGAAAAAGTCCCTCTGTCTCACAACGTACACCTTTTCACTACCGTTCATATACATTTCACCGATAGGTGCTGCACCCATTTTGAAAAATATAGCCTTAGAGTCCTGCAATCGAGTCATCTCGATATTTTCTTCATCTCAGTGTAAGAACATACGTAATTTGCGAAACATATAAAAGGATTGTTGCACTAAATTATTCACTTGAATGTTAGCTTTAAATTCAATATGTCATAGTAGAAAAATGATTGTACATAAATAGAAGTTATACTTTCGAGAAAATGCGGCTATGTTGTTTACAAATACGGAATAATTGTTATGAAAGTTAGACATGTATAATATTAGAAAAAGAAAAAGAAATCGTATGATCAAAAAACGCTCAAAAATCTGTATATTTTTCAAGTGAACGTAATTGTCTCGTTGATCTAGTATCATTTCCTAGGGAATTAATTTCTCAACAACTGGTTTCTAGCTGCTGTTTAAACCATTAAATGTCACTTACAATTACTTTGCCTCGGACTGTTGAGCGCATTGGCCTTATCTCTCTATAAACCGCCTGCTTGAATAGGTCTTCTTGCTCGGCCTGAACAGTTATTTTCACGTCCCTGTGTCTTCTCCATAGTTCTTCTTTTCCGCATTTGAAAACAGCTCTGAGTCCTTTCTTCATCACAATGGTGGCCTTTGGTCGTCCCGGCGATCGTTGGACCTCAATTATTTCTACGAAAAATAGTCATTGTTGTCAATACAACAGAAGGGAAGCCTTGAGAGCTTATTGGTAAGTGTAAAATCTCATTTCTGTTAATTACGAAAACGTTTCACGTAATTTCTGTTACGCACGAGACACATACTTATGCATTGTTTTTTGTCTTTTTTCCAATAGTTCCTGAAGCATTTTTTGGCTGTGTAATATAAAGGGAAGCATTCACCAAGAACCTGTCAAAACAAAGGGTTTACCTCGGTGTAAGAACAGATTAAGTGGCATAGACCCAGTTCACTCAGTCTAGTCCTTGTTTAAACTGTAAACTGTATAATAGAAAGGGAAGCTGTATTACTTGTAAATTTACACACAAAAAACAAAGCAACAGCTAAAGCGAGAGTTTTTCAATTAGATACTGGCAAAGACTTACGGAGATATAACTATAACGTTTTTTTGAACTAGAGTGAAGCATTTTCCTATTTAATGACTTTACCATTTAATTTAATAGTTATACCATTTCAGGAACAAGTCCTCTCGGTATTTCGCTATCACCAGTTCTTTGATCTCCTGGGGGATTAAAGGCCCGAAAAAGTCCCTCTGTCTCACAACGTACACCTTTTCATTACTGTTCATGTATATTTCCCCGATAGGTGCTGCACCCATTTTGAAAAATATAGCCTTAGAGTCCTGCAATCGAGTCATCTCGATATTTTCTTCATGTCAGTGTAAGAACATACGTAATTTGCGAAACATATAAAAGGATTGTTGCACTAAATTATTCACTTGAATGTTAGCTTTAAATTCAATATGTCATAGTAGAAAAATGATTGTACATAAATAGAAGTTATACTTTCGAGAAAATGCGGCTATGTTGTTTACAAATACGGAATAATTGTTATGAAAGTTAGACATGTATAATATTAGAAAAAGAACAAGAAATCGTAGGAATAAAAAACGCTCAAAAATCTGTATAGTTTTCAAGTGAACGTAATTGTCTCGTTAATCTAGTATCATTTCTCATTTCCTAGGGAATTAATTTCTCAACAACTGGTTTCTAGCTGCTGTTTAAACCATTAAATGTCACTTACAATTACTTTGCCTCGGACTGTTGAGCGCATTGGCCTTATCTCTCTATAAACCGCCTGCTTGAATAGGTCTTCTTGCTCGGCCTGAACAGTTATTTCCACGTCCCTGTGTCTTCTCCATAGTTCTCCTTTTTCGCATTTGAAAACAGCTCTGTGATTTGTTACACTCAGAGTCCTTTCTTCATCACAATGGTGGCCTTTGGTCGTCCCGGCGATCGTTGGACCTCAATTATTTCTACGAAAAATAGTCATTGTTGTCAATACCACAGAAGGGAAGCCTTGAGAGCTTATTGGTAAGTGTAAAATCTCATTTCTGTTAATTACGAAAACGTTTCACGTAATTTCTGTTACGCACGAGACACATACTTATGCATTGTTTTTTCTCTTTTTTCCAATAGGTCCTGCACCCATTTTTTTCTGTATAATATAAAGATAAGCATTCACCAAACGAGACATCACGAACTTATCAAAACAAAGGGTTACCTCGGTGTAAGAACGAGTGGCAGAGACCCAGTTCAGTCAGCCTACGGTAGTCCTTGTTTAATTTTAGACAGAACATAGGATTTGTCAGTATTGCCATGAAGCTCAGCTAGGATGTTAGGATCAACTCTAGACCTCATTAATAAACAGTTCCTTAACATTTGCTTAAATCCACCTTCAGTCAAGTTGGTCCTTTTAATAATGACGGTCGTCAACATTTCTTTAGTACCGTCTATGTAAATTTCCCCAATAGGTGCCCCTCCAATTTTAATTTCTATTATAACAGCACTTGATTCCTTTAAGGGGGTCACCATGAACCTGTCAAAACAAAGGGTTTACCTCAGTGTAAGAACGTATGCAATTTGCAACGAGTATAAAAGGATTGTCGCACTATAATTAACCCCTTGAATGTTAGCTTTAAATTCAATATGTCATAGTAGAAAAAATAATTGTACATAAATAGAAGTTATACTTAACAAAAATGAGGTTGTGTTGTTTACAAATACGGAATAATTGTTATAAAAATTAGACATGTATATTACAAAAAGAAAAAGAAATTGTAGGGATAAAAAACGCTCAAAAATCTGTATATTTTTCAAGTGAACGTAACTGTCTCGTTAATCTAGTATCATTTCCTAGGGAATTAATTTCTCAATAACTGGTTTCTAGCTGCTGTTTAATCATTAAATGTCACTTACAATTACTTTGCTTCGGACTTTTGAGCGCATTGGCCTTATCTCTCTATAAACCGCTCTCTTGAATAGGTCTTCTTGTTCGGCCTGAACAGTTATTTTCACGTCCCTGTGTCTTTTCCATAGTTCTTCTTTTTCTCATTTGAAAACAGCTCTGTGATTTTTTACACTCAGAGTCCTTTCGTCATCACAATGGTGGCCTTTCATCGTCCCGGCGATCGTTGGACCATTATTATCTGTACGAAAAATAAGATTACAAATATATACTCTTACAAGGGGAAAAAAATCACTGAAAGAAATGCAAAAATGTATGTCGTCGCCAAGATGAGTCTTGTCACCTGTGGAATTTTAAGGACCCGTTTTATGCAACTTTAAAACATTTTGTACATAAAAAGTATGTAAAATTATCTGTTGTTTACAAACACAGAGTAATGTTTATGGGAATTAAAAGTGTATATTGCAAAACGAAGAATAAAAACTTGTTTAAGATAGGTTGCTGTATTTCATTTGTTTTACCAGCGATTACTGCCTCCTTAATCAATAATGGGATACATGAAACATGCGCAACAGGCCATTACCAGCTCTTTATGTGACTCACAGTCCTTTTGTTATCGTTATACTAGTCTTTGTTTTCCCGACCGGCTTCGCTTCATCATTTCCAAGTTTATGTCCCTTGTTCAGCCTTTTAGAAATTGTACTGGAGACCTCTGAAGATAGCTTTTATTACTCGCGTCGTGCTTATGTTTGACGATAATAATTATTTTCAATCTAACAGTCCGTCACTCGCAAAACCTCGCGAGGAGAATAAAGATAAAACTCTAAAGAAGTAGGGTAAGTAATTAAAGTAAGAAACGCAAGGTGTCCTAAAACTAACGCGTTAATTTTCCATGCTTAAAACTATCTAATTTTTTATTCTTTTTAAGTATTTTCTGTTAAAATATGAACGTTAAAACTCAACCAAACGAGAATTAAACCGTGGTGTAAAATGACTCTCTTTTTGAAAGGTTTAGCGGGGAAAACGACCGAAAAATATACAACCATTTTTTGAATTGTTATGTGGTGCTTTTTCATCCTCGGTGACCCAGGGGCAGCTACTCAGAACGTGATAAACGCACTTGCGAAATATTTGCGAAGTTTACAAGTTGACCGCAAATTGAAAAAGATAACAAAGAAATTGAGATGCAGAATATTTTCCGAAACGATGCGTAAGTATAAATTATTCAAAGAGAGGTTCGTAAAGAGAAGTAAGAATTTTGAGGAAAAGCTTTCCGGAAAAAAATGATTCTTCCTGCGAAAAGAGATAACAAAAGAAAATAATTAATTGAAATCAAACGCTTATATCCTACTTGAAATAGATAGCATTTAAAATGACTCTATTTGCTGCATACCTGTCGAAATGCTGGGTTTTTCCTTCTAGCTCTTGCATTCTCCAACGCGATGAAGATTGTTTTTTACAATTTGAGCTACAGTCGACTATGTATGACGGACAAATCCAAACTTTAAAACTGGAAATCGAAGTGTCCTTTGACTGTCATATAAAAAGTTTGTTTTCTTTTAACTGACTGAAAATAAGCGGTAAAGACTAAGGTAATAGGGAGATTAGGAGTCACATTCACGGCGCACCGCAAGCGGTAGACTCAGGTTGAGGGGAATTCTCAAAATAGGAAAGAAGCAAATAAAAAAAGGATAAAGCAGTTCTGAATGAAAATAACCGCAAACTGCTTATTGTATAGGAAAAGAACAGTCAAAGTCAAGTAAGGGGAAAACTTGGTCATGTGGCGAAAATTCATGATTGCCGTCTACCCTAAACGTGACTCTTAATCTCTCTAATTTGTCCGTCTTAGAGAGGTGTCCGTTAAGAGAAAGTTAGCTGCATGTACTAAATGTGCCCGCTTACTCCGTGTAGGCATGCCTTCTTTGTCGCTGTTTTCTCTTCTCTAGATCGTATCGCGCTTTTCTGCATATAAGAGGATTTACAAACGGAGCCTCCTCGCCAAACGCCCCGCGTCTTTCTCTGATTGCTGTTTGAAAAGCTGCATTTAACTCCTCATTGTAAAAGTAGCGAGGAGTTGGAAAAGCGTAGCCTGTTGCGAGTGCACGAGATGCTATCTCGAACCTTCCCAGAGACGGCTGAATATTTGAAGGAGGGTTTTGACTGTCGAAAACCGATCGAATATCTATTAATAATCGGTCATACAAGTCGACTCCGTAGCAGTCAGCGAGAATATGTGCGTTATCGATGGGAATTGGACCTCTTATTTCACGGAGTTGCGTTTCTAAAAAATCACGCCCCTCTCGCCAATACCTCTGGTCTACATCGCAGTCACTTCGTCGCGGCTCGCGCGGTGCTTCTTGCGTGTCGTATCCTAAAAGCCGACTTCTTTTCTCCACTAAGGTTGTCGGAGCACCATGAAAAATACGAAGTTCCTCGGGATATTGATTGCCCACGACCTTCTTCATAGATTCGTCTCGGCATGGTTCATCTTGAACAAAAAAACCGTGAAGTTGAGTTATTTTTAAACTCGGTAGCCCGTCCCCGTCCCCTAAACTTTCATCAGGAGGATATTGCAGACATAATCGCAGATAAGCAGATTCGTAACGGCTATCTTGCGCTGTGCGGACATTCGAAGGGAGAAGGTAATCGTCGTTGATGATTTTGTTGTCCAAAAACGAGGCGACTTCGGGAATTACGCGCAAGGCATGCCTCCAGGTTAGATCGACTTGTTTTAAAACTGGAAAGCGGTAAACAGCCCATGAGAGTGTCAGTAGTTCTCTGAGGTAGTTGTAGCTTAGGTGGATTCCGCGATTGTTAGCAAGATCAAAAGCCACACTCAGACAATGCATGTTTCGTGAGCGTCCTAAAACATCGATTTGCTTCGCAATTTGTAGATTTTGTAAGAAGACATGATAGGTCTCCAGATCGCTTAGATGCATTATCATCGAAGAAATATTTTCAATCATAGCGGCTTCCGTGGAATCTGAAATTGAAGGCCTAACTGATAATGAATTCTCGCATCGAGCGGACTCTATGAAAGTACGAAATTTTAGATTAGAAACATATAATGCGAAATCTGCGCTTGTCCGACATCCTGTAGCGAACCGAATGGATTTTGGTAGAGTTTCTTCGTCTGCGGCGTGGATACCTGCCCCTTCACTCCCACGGTCCTGTGTAGGTGTAGCTTCCTCATCGCTGTCGTCATCGTCTTCCGCTGGAGATTCCATTTCCTGGAAAGGTGGCAGAGAGAAACCATTTTAAGACATATGACGATGATAAGGACTTTCCTATATTAAACAATTATTCGATTATTTAATTAGGATATCAGAAAAACCGAATGAAATGATTGTTTTATTATACATTGTTTTGAAGAGAATAATGACAAACACACCATCGCAAGGAACCTGAATTGAATATTATTTTTATTGGAAATCGTGTATTGCGGGCTCCGCAACCTACAGATTAGTTAGTTGTCTGCGCTGATTTCCAAAATTAGCTGTAGAGGAAAGATAGTGAGTACAATGTAAGATAAAATGAGTGTTTTATCTGTGTGTTGTGAAACAATACGTTTTGTGATGAAAGTTGAGGCTGGCGCCGCTGAAAAAGGTTCTACAGTTATCATGAATATGACAGAAAAGAAATTTTAAAGGGCCTAATCCTGGCACCTAACTGTAAACGGGAACCTTTAGGCTGTTTCCACGGGAAAGTTGTAACGAATTTATGATGCGTCTTTTTACCTGAGACATTTCCCCACCAGCATCTGTTGAACCACTGGCCTGTGTAATGGTACTGCTTTGCGAGGCTGCGACGTCAGATTCTTCCGCGGGGACAGTTGGAGTTTGGTGGGCAGGTGAACTTACGCGCAAATCGGCTCTTTCTTTTAACACTGGTAGTAAATAGGTGGCTTCGGTTTTCTGTGTTACGAGGCGAACTGCTCGATCGATCGAAACATTATCTAAACCTTTAAGGATCATTAAAACGGAGCCAAGGTACATTGCGACGACTTCAAATCCGTACGACAAATAAAGACCTAGAGCCGATTTATTCTTAAAACAGCCTGCTAATTGAAGCCATACGTTCACGGTAGATTGGCGTCGCGCGTTTAAATTTAGATTATGCAGCGCTTCTAAACCTGTTGCGATGCAGATGTCTCCTAGACATTTTCCTTTCTTATCGACGCTTCGAATACAATAACTTAATTCCCAAATAGTTTTACGGGTTGTCTGCATGATGTCCCTGTGAATTTGTAATAAGGGTAGAGGTTCCATTAAAGAAGGGTCATAGGTGTTCTTCTTGAACATGGCGATAGCACAGGGAGTACCGTTAGATTTGTCGAACGCAACCACCGTCAACCGGTCCCCCTCTCCAAGAAATGATTTCGAAACTTCGTTCTTATACGTGTTGATGTTAAGTTGATTTTTCGAAGCTTCGCCCGGATCTAGCATTGATTGCAAAGTATTTAGTTCGCACGATTCCGAAAGTGACTGCCCATCTGGATAAATCTGCGTGAGAAAAAAAAAATGAAAAGGTAAATTCAGACGAACTCCATTTATCGGAGGCCTGACTGAATAACACGGAAAACTGAAATAAACGTTGGCACCCTGTGAAGTTCTGCAAATACCAGCATTAATTATTTTACACGATAATATTTACGCGACGGCCAATACAACTAAGTGGGCGGTCAGCGAATATTATCTGTAAAACAATTCGAATAAGGACTTGCTTAGTAACTTTGAGAGTAGACTACGCGGTAACCTGCGATCAGGCGGTCCTTCTTCCCTTTTTGTTTGGGAGAGGAGGGGAAAAGATTTTTTTCCCCTTTTTCCAAATAAAGAACGCCGCCTGATCGCAGGTTAACTACGCGGCGGAGTGCAAGTTTGACAACGTTTATGCGATAGTCAAGGATCCGAATATAATCCTCACCTATTCGCAGCGCAGTGGAAAAGTCTCCTATTTTTTGTATTTAGAAAAACCGGTTATAGCTATTTAGGAAAATAATTGTTCTAGCATAATTACCCAGATGATTATTGAGGGTGCATTCGATTGGCTGTATTCTGGAAAGCTTAAGAGACCGAAAATGTCTTAGAAATCTCTTTTCCCGGGATTCTTTAAACACTAGAATGTAGAGGCTAAAGTATAAAAGTATCTCAGTATTGTATTTCAACCGGACTTCCAGATCTAACGAGATAACAAAGGTCTGAACAAGTGATTTCTATAGTTTACTCCATCTATTCTTATTCCAGCATACAGTCAAACGAACGCGAAAACAGAAATACAAGATAGAGTTCTGCCCAGGTCCACAAACGGCGGAGAAATGCGTTGAGTTTTCTTTTTTAAGGGTTTCTCAATTATTATTTTTTTTTTTTTGAAAGAACCTAACGAAATATAAATATTGGTCTTTTTGACTTTATTGCAGTCTTTCATGTTGATAAAAGTAGTCTGTTAAAAAATAAGAGTTTCAAATCGACTTTGATATCACTTAACGCATTTCTTCGAAAACAGCGTTTCAACTCGCGAATCCTGGAGCAAGTCATGTTCTGTCTCGTACCCTGATTAAATAGAATTAACTGTAATTTATTTTACACTGTTCTCTGATATAGCCACATAAAGAAAAGTGTGCTTTGTACTATTAAAGTATATTAACTCCCTGTTAAAAGCTTCAGTTGCTGTTGTCGTTTTTCGCGGTCTGTCTCCTAGCTGGACAACATTTCGCAGAACAAGAGTGTACGCTTTGCTTTACGTGTAATTTTTTCCATTGCAAGCACTACTCGACTTTCAAAGAAATGACGGATTCAATACAAACTCCACGAAACGCAATGCAAGGAATATTTTGGTAGTGTAAGCAAATTAAGCTTAATCAAAAGTTAGTGAAACAAGGAATATCTTAGAAAACTTCTAAGAAAACAAAGTAGCGCTCAAATTTTGCCTTTCAATGAATACGGTAAGTCGAAGATTAGCCTCTACAATGAGTAAAGTTGGGTGTAAAAACAACTCTGGTAAATGAATTGTTCACTTTCAAAGTTCTGTTTTGTTTAATAAATGTTCTACAAACCCACTTACCTGTACTCTGAAGTCACAATGTGTTAGTGCGTTGATGTGAGTGAACGCCATGCCGGAAACTGTAGATGATCAAAACGGAACTTCGCCGGCCCTGGAGAAATAGAGGACTAAAAGTATTGAATGAGAATTATAAAACACTATGAAAAAAACAAGATACGTGTATACGAAGGATATATAAGAGATCGAATCCGCTTAAATTACTCAACAAGACTGTGATAGATGATGGAGATGACTGATGTTTTTCACTGATTTAAAATTCTGGCTAGTTCCCAGTCCTTGGCTTTCCAACGTGTTTCCCTGGACACCAATCTCGTGCCAAATTTGGTGAGATGATTTGGAAGCCTGTACAAAAAAGCTGGAAAGTCTGTGTAACTTCTCAATAATTTAATAGTAGACTGACTGTACATCGTACAGTCAGAGTTTCATTGATCCATAATAATAATGACGTCATTGTACAGCGGCTGGCCATTCGCCATCTTGTACACCAGCGTAGTTCAGCGTATGGTAAGATCTTAACTAGTTTCAACATAGTTTAAGTATGAATAACAATCATATGGTGTAGACAAAGCACTGCGGGAATGTGGACCTTTAAATTCAAGTGTCTAGCAAAATCTTGCTGACTTTTAGGTTGCGTTCGATCGATCTTATTCCTCGTTATTAAGATTCTTTACTGTAATTTTTGGCCCGTTAAGTTATCCATGATTCTTACGATGCTGCTTCAAGTAGGTCTCTAGATACTGTGGAGCACTTACTGCCAAAACAAACGGTTTCTAGAGTTTACTCCATTTATTACTATTCCTCAACCAGGTCAATCGAACGCGCCTTCACTACCCGTAATAATCTTTTTCTTTGTTGATGACATAATAGCACTGTACAATTATTTTTATATGGTTCACAGCTTATCGTTGAGGGAAGAAGATCACCGAAAATATCAATTAGACGTTTGCCTTTTACACGGTGATGAAGTCCAAGTTCCTCAGTGATGTATTCTCTAGTCGATTCTTCATCTGCTTGTAGCAGCACTTGTAATGAATGACAGATGTGCAGTGCAAAGCGGAATGAAAGCAAGACCATCATGATACAGTTTATGTGCTTTAAATCTAAGCCTTGAGATACCATGAGTAGGTCTACTGAACTATAAATGTATATATTTTTACCTCTACCTTCTGCATTGTTATTTTATGTTGAAAAGCTCTGTTGAGAGCATGAAATAATAAAGATTTTGAATTTTCACTTGCCACTCACAGTTAAATAGTATTGTTTCAGTTTAAATAATTATACATAAAGAGGAAATCACATCACATACTATTATTATTGTTCTTGTGGTAAGGTACCCTCAAAAGGGGAACGCTTAATTTTCCCAGTTAGCTATTGGGAGCTATTGCACAGACTGGGTGAAAAAATTGTTAAGTTGTTTGCCAGACACACAGAAAAAAACTGTGTTCTGGTAACCAACTAAACTATTTTTTCTGTTATCAGCAATTTCACTTGAATCAAATGAATACTGGCTGGTTCCTTTTCATTTTTTGGTTTTTGTTTTTTCTAGGCTATTTCAATTGTCGATTTGTAAAGGAAACAGCTAATTTTCGAAGTAAACAATACATAATTTTACAGATACTCGCAGTATCTCAGTATGTCAAGGCATGTTCTAAACCCTTATTACAAGCCCGAATATTTTCGGGCTTTATTTTCACAGTCTACAGGGGCACCCAACCACTGTCTTCTGTAAAATCTGTTCAAAATTTGTCTAGAATTTTCTATTACTTGACGACGGCTACAAATGTTAGGAAAGTTTTCTAAAATTTTCGGGAAAATAGTACTGAATCCCTCGTAATTTCGAAAAGACGTAAGTTCCCCTAGGATAACGGAACAGATACAAATTATATGGCGCCGCTTAGAGTGCAGTTCTAGTTATCTAAAAGTACTCTGGATAACCCAAAAAGTGTTTTCAATGTATTTGGGAGCAAACCGTCGTTGGGTGCCCCTGAGACCACAACTGCGATGAACTTCTTTATTTTTAAATGACATCTTGCTTCCTGCTAGTGAGACATTTTATCAGCATTTTTAAAAACAAAAAACCTCTCTCACCGATGGCTGATTTTTTAAAACAAAATTCGATTTAGCTAGTTGAGAAAAAACTTGGTGCAAACACCCCCTCCCTCCCCCCCTCCACCCACCTACCCACCCACCCACCCAACTCGACAAAAGAGAGAGGGAGAGGTTGTCAAGGTTTTATTAAAAGGATATTAGGCAATGGTAAATAATATAATTTAACTGACTCCCAGATAGCTGTGCCCTATTGAAAAACAAGCGCTATACTTCAGTTCGTAGATAGGAACAGACACCTTTATAACAAAAACAGTAACGTTTAATGAAACTTGAATTGTACACATGGTTCTACCTTTCAAATTATTCAAGACGTCTGTTCAACGTTAACATTCCCCATTCTAACAAATCAAAACATACTACGCTTGAAAGTAAAAAATCGTTTTTTAACTCTTTTTTAGAGCCATTTCAAGCTGAAGTTTCCGACCGTACAGGACGGGTAACAAACATCCCTGTAACAATTGGAAAATTCACCTTGCTACTAGGAAAGAATATACTAAGGCGGCTAAATATTGTCCAAACAATCTGTCTACAACAAGTTAACAGAATACTTAGAAAACCTTTCTGGACCACTGAACGAACAACGGAAAACCTATCATAAACACTGAACAAACCAACACAAATAAGTGTCAAAAGCAGATATATTGCGCTTTTTCATTTAACAATACATTATTGTCAAGCTGAAGTTTCCAACGCTATAGGACGGATACCAAAACATCTCTGTAACAATCGAAAAACTTCATCTTGCTAATAGGAGAAAATGTAAGAGCGGCGGAAAGTTTTCCAAGCAAACTATAAGGCAACAACAGAATACTCGGAAAACTTTCCCTCGCCCGAAAAGACAACGATAAAGCTATTTACTTTGCCCTGCTGAACTTTGTATTAGCTGAGTAGCACTTCATACCAGCTAGAACGGATATTAAATGTCGCTATCACGAGGGAAAAAGGCACTCTTCTTTTCCACTATCCCAAATAGGAAATCTGAACCTACCCGAAGGAAAAGTGTCTCTTCGCGCAGACTTGTCGAAACGTTGAAAGCTATGCAGCTTGCGTTTGACTTGTCGATAACTGGGGCAGGTTTGTAAAACGCTGTAAAAGTTTGGATGGAAAACACCTTGCGAATACAGTTGGGCTATTTTCAAAAAGCCGTTTCTGTAGAGTTCATATACAAACATTGGCCCACTTTGCGAGAACTTCACTTCGCGGACTGGTAACAACTGAACTAGAAATGCGTGTAGTATCTCAGTTCTTATAAGTAAAAAACCGCATAATCGTACGAGAGATACGAGGTCACTTTCTGAAAAAGATAGGTAGCGGCATACCTTCCACTCCAAGATATCGAAAAGTAAATCTAAAGAATCACTATCGAAGTTGTTCGGCAGACAAAGTTGATTTTGGCCGTGCGGTTTTAAGCAAACACTACATATACGAAACGGGAGGCTATTACGGAGAAAAGTGGAGAAAAAATCACTAACGAAGGACAAATAATTAGATGAAATTGAACGAGAATAGCTTTCGGAATTTAAGGAAATTACTGTTCTGTCATTGCTGACAATGAACGCGAAGAACAGTTGTGGGATGAGGTCAATTTCTTTAAGTACTTGTGACAGCAGCTGGTCTTCGCCGTAATATGTCATCTCAGCCATGAACTTGTTTGGTAGATTATCTGCCACATTCAAGAAAGGTACTTTACACTTCGCTCACAAGAAAGTATACAATTTATTCATTGTAAAACATTTACTGCTTATGAACTTGGCGATGTATGTCAATTTTTGGTGTTCTTAGCTCGTAGATTCCGTTAGAATGCAAGTAAACGAGGTCGATAGGATAAATCAATGCATTTACAGCTTCTTTAAAACTCTTACCGGCACTGAGTTTAAATTTTGTTGGTTCAGTCTCCGAATACTCAGCTAGATAGGCTGTTTTGTGGTCTTCCGATAATCTTAAAACTTTGCCAATGAACACTTCGGGACATTTTTCAGTAGAATTCGACGCTACTAAAGCAGCGAAATCGCCAGGTATGGGAAGATATTCAATGTTTCCTTCCTCGTCTTCATCGCTCAAGATCAATACTCCGTCTTCGTCAAGGCTTCGAGAAACCGTCGCGCTTAATATATCTAGAGCCTTACTTTTCTTCTGAGCCAAGGGACGTTCGTCGTAAAACCGCTTTTGCGTCCGTACGGAATGCTTCATTAAAGTTGCAAACGATTCTCTCAGCGCAGGATCGCTACTTGCGGGCAAAGTCAAAAAATGATTTACGACCGCTTTTCTTAAATCGACCGTGGTTAATTTCATTGAAAAATATTTTTCGAAAAACGAAGACACGTAATTTGTATACGAAGCATGAGTGAAGGGATCGCCTCTTAAATTGACGAACAAAAAATCATGTTCCTTACCCCCCAAAAGCAAGTTTCTCATTTTAGTGCAGTAAAGCTTCAAATAGTAAGTTAGGAAAGTTAATGGTGTTAGATCTGTTCTGTTCGGTCCATAAGTGAGTCTTGTTTTGTAAGCATCTTCATACAAGATGACGGTTCCGTCTTGATTAAAGCAAAGAAAATTTTGATTCCTACACTCATCGCTGTTTTGGCCGCCATAAATGCGCAAAGAGATGTATTCCTTAACTCGCCCGGGGTTAGCTGAACAGTAAAGCAGCAAGAGACACAAGTTCATGCAACTTCTAGCCTGGTCCAATCCAGTTTTCTCGCTTACTTCCCATTTTAATTCACGGCAAAGTTCTAAAAGTTCACTATAAACCACTTTCTCTAGTACAGGCTGTTTTGCCAAATCATCTACTTTATCTCGTCGTGCTAAGCGTTCTAACTGTCTCTGTATGGCCCTCACTTTGTCTACTGAATCAGTCAAATCAAAGATTTGACTAGATACTGATGGTACTTTCAACACGTTAATGAAAGCGGAAATGTAACGACTGCAAGTAACCGCCTTTACAGAACGCGAATCCATCATGTAATTTGAGAATTGTTGTACTATTTCCGCATCGGCACAGTAGGAAAATTTTGGATCGACTTTTTTCACGTTTTTCAAATACCACATGAATCGAGAAAGTCTTTCAACCATCTTGTCAATAGTCACATTTTGCAACGCACTGCCGTCACGGTCATAATTGAGTTCGGAAGAATAAAACCTTCGTATTTCGTTGATGTCTGAAAGGAGCTCGGGTGACATTTCCTCGCTACTTAGAGAAGCAACCTTTTTGTTTTCATTGCAAGAGGAGTCAGAGGCTTCTTGTGGTACATCATCACTGAGGGGTTCTACGGAATAACCAGTTTTACTACCCACATTCACAAGGTGTCTGCCATCGCTTTCAAGATCGTCATTTTTGGAGGAAGGCCCTGGCTGATCGTCTAAACAGTTATTTTGCGTATTATCAAATTCACTTTGAAAGGTCCAAGGTATTTGAGATTTTATCGGAGAAATACCTGTTGAAAGGCCGCCCGTTACAGTAGGAACTTGGGGTCCAAAGGTTTGCATGAAATGCGATAGAAATCTATAGCTACTATGAAGGCGTAATAAATTTTGTTCACTTATTAATCTAAAAGGACCATTCTGAGGCGGAAGGTGACTGGTGAAAAAGCGGTTCTCGTCTTCTGTACAGACCAAAGTATCTATTTGCAGAAAATTCAATGTATTACATAAATGATCTTCCCCTACACTAAAAAACAGTTTGCTTTTGACCTCGGAAAAACAGTAAAACAATTCTTTTCCTCGTCTTATTGCATTGAGATTGCCAAACTGAACAGCCATTTCGCCAATCAAAGTTCCACCCAAAATAGCAATGTTATATACTTGAAAATTATTACATGAATCAATCAATCTTAAAAAATAAGCTAAACTATAGCATGCATTATTGACTCCTGTCCACGCGGCTGGCAATCTGTTCTGTTGACAATCTGAGAAAAGCCTCCTTACCAGTCTTTATATACTTGAAAATTAGTACATGAATCAATCAATCTTGCTGCAAAAGAGAAAAAAAAGAAAGAAAGAAAGAAAGTTAATACTAACGACATGCTAAAGGGAGTTTGAAACTGCCACACGCAGACTAACACACCCAAAGGCAAATTAAAATGTCTGTACAAAATAATGGCGAAAAAAAAGATTGTTCATTAGTTTCCTTTAAAAAATGAATGAATTCGGCCGAATGGGTCCTCTCCCTAACCCTAACCCTAACCCTAACCCTAACCCTAACCCTAACCCTAACCCTAACCCTGGGTTAGGGTTAGGGTTAGGGTTAGGGTTAGGGTTAGGGTTAGGGTTAGGGTTTAGGGTTAGGGTTAGGGTTAGGGTTAGGGTTAGGGTTAGGGTTAGGGTTAGGGTTAGGTTAGGGTTAGGGTTAGGGTTAGGGTTAGGGTTAGGGTTAGGGTTAGGGTTAGGGTTAGGGTTTGGTTTGGGGTTGGGGTTGAGTTTGGAATTAGGGTTAAAGTTAGGTTAGAGGTTGGGGTTGAGGTTGGGGTTGGGGTTAGGGTTACGGTTAGGGTTATGGTTGGGGTTGGGGTTAAGGTTGCGGTTTGGGTATGGGTTAGGGTTGGGGTTGGGGTTTGGGTTGGGTTTGGGGTTAGGCTTCGGGTTGGGGTAGGGGTTGGGGTTGAGGTTGGGGTTAGGGTTGGTGTTAGGGTTTGGGTTTGGGTTAGGGTTGGGGTTGGGGTTGAGGTTGCGGTTAGGGTTAGGTTAAGGGTTTAGGTTGAGGTTAGGGTGACAGTTCAACTTTTATTTGTTTCCTTTAGGGTGATTCGTATTCATTTTTCACCCTTCAAGGGTGAAGTGCTTAAAATTTTGCCGTTGTTGAGATTTTATTTTGTTGCAATGGACCAAAATATACTCTTGGAAGCTTTTTGGCTAAATTTATCCTTTCTTTTGGATGACTCGTTGACATTTTTCTCTCTTTTGGTTTAAATTGCTTTAAAATTTTATCTTTTTAAGGCTTTTTTTTGTGTAAATTGACAAAAAATTCCTCTTTTGAGGGTAAATCTTTTGAGTTAGGGTTAGGGATAGGAAAAATGTCAACTTTTCGACTTTTTGAATTTCTTGTTTCTATGGGCTAAAAAGATGTTTTTTGTCCTAGAATATCGTAACAAAACATTTTCCTGGACGATATTGCCAAAATAAAAAGGATTCAAAAATGGCCATTTTTGGACCTAAGCCATCGGTTAACCCCTTTGGAAAAATGTCAATTTTTCGACTTTTTGAACTTCTTGTTTTTATAGCTTAGAAAGGCTTTTTTTTTGTTCTAGAATGTCGTAAAACACATTTTCCTGGCCTATATTGCCTAAAAAAAAAAGGTGAAAAATGACCATTTTTGGACGAAAACCATGGGATAACCCCTTTTTAAAAACATCAATTTTTCAACTTTGTAAACTTTTTGTTGTTATAGTCTATGAAAGCGTTTTTTGTCATACATTATCGTAAAAGATATTTTCCTGGCCTATATTACCCTTTAGACAGTTTTTAACCGCGCAAACATAAAAAAATGTTCATGTTTAATCCGAACCTTTTTTTTGTAACCTTTTAAATCAAACTTTGATTGGGCTTACTAAACCAGGTAGAAATTTTGGGTTGGGCGCATCCCGGAAAAGCAGAAAACACCTTTAATGACATTGAAATAGTTGAAGAATATATCCAGGATGTCGTCAAGCCAGTCTTTAGACAGTTTTGAAGTGCGCAAATAAGGTATTTTTATGATTAATCCTACACACTTTTGGTAACATTTTCTTAACATCTTTTTTTAAGCTTATTTCGCTAAGTTTAAATTTTGGGCTACCCGCATCCAAGAAACGCCCAAAGAACCTTTAATTACATTTGATTAGTGGCATAATATCTTAAAAATATCGTGCAGATTTTTTTTAGAGAGTTTTTAAGCGCGCAAACATAAAAAAATGTTCATGTTTAATCCGAACCTTTTTTTTGTAACCTTTTAAATCAAACTTTGATTGGGCTTACTAAACCAGGTAGAAATTTTGGGTTGGGCGCATCCTGGAAAAGCAGAAAACACCTTTAATGACATTGAAATAGTTGAAGAATATATCCAGGATGTCGTCAAGCCAGTCTTTAGACAGTTTCGAAGTGCGCAAATAAGGTATTTTTATGATTAATCCTACACACTTTTGGTAACATTTTCTTAACATCTTTTTTTAAGCTTATTTGGCTAAGTTTAAATTTTGGGCTACCCGCATCCAAGAAACGCCCAAAGAACCTTTAATTACATTTGATTAGTGGCATAATATCTTAAAAATATCGTGCAAATTTTTTTTAGAGAGTTTTTAAGCGCACAAACATAAAAAAATGTTCATGTTTAATCCGAACCTTTTTTTTGTAACCTTTTAAATCAAACTTTGATTGGGCTTACTAAACCAAGTAGAAATTTTGGGTTGGGCGCATTCCGGAAAAGCAGAAAACACCTTTAATGACATTGAAATAGTTGAAGAATATATCCAGGATGTCGTCAAGCCAGTCTTTAGACAGTTTTGAAGTGCGCAAATAAGGTATTTTTATGATTAATCCTACACACTTTTGGTAACATTTTCTTAACATCTTTTTTTAAGCTTATTTCGCTAAGTTTAAATTTTGGGCTACCCGCATCCAAAAAACGCCCAAAGAACCTTTAATTACATTTGATTAGTGGCATAATATCTTAAAAATATCGTGCAGATTTTTTTTAGAGAGTTTTTAAGCGCGCAAACATAAAAAAATGTTCATGTTTAATCCGAACCTTTTTTTTGTAACCTTTTAAATCAAACTTTGATTGGGCTTACTAAACCAGGTAGAAATTTTGGGTTGGACGCGTCCCGGAAAAGCAGAAAACACCTTTAATGACATTGAAATAGTTGAAGAAGATATCCTAACCCGAACCCTTTTTTTTGTAACCTTTTAATTTAAACTTAGATTGGGCTTACTAAACCAGGTAGAAATTTTGGGTTGGGCGCATCCCGGAAAAGCAGAAAACACCTTTAATGACATTGAAACAGTTGAAGAAGATATGCAGGATGTCGTCAAGCCAGTCTTTAGACAGTTTCGAAGTGCGCAAATAAGGTATTTTTATGATTAATCCTACACACTTTTGGTAACATTTTCTTAACATCTTTTTTTAAGCTTATTTCGCTAAGTTTAAATTTTGGGCTACCCGCATCCAAGAAACGCCCAAAGAACCTTTAATTACATTTGATTAGTGGCATAATATCTTAAAAATATCGTGCAGATTTTTTTTAGAGAGTTTTTAAGCGCGCAAACATAAAAAAATGTTCATGTTTAATCCGAACCTTTTTTTTGTAACCTTTTAAATCAAACTTTGATTGGGCTTACTAAACCAGGTAGAAATTTTGGGTTGGGCGCGTCCCGGAAAAGCAGAAAACACCTTTAATGACATTGAAATAGTTGAAGAAGATATCCAGGATGTCGTCAAGCTAGTCTTTAGACAGTTTCGAAGTGCGCAAATAAGGTATTTTTCTCATTAATCCTACACACTTTTGGTAATATTTTCTTAACATCGTTTTTTAAGCTTATTTCGCTAAGTTTAAATTTTGGGCTACCCGCATCCAAGAAACGCCCAAAGAACCTTTAATTACATTTGATTAGTGGCATAATATCTTAAAAATATCGTCCAGATTTTTTTTAGAGAGTTTTTAAGCGCGCAAACATAAAAAAATGTTCATGTTTAATCCGAACCTTTTTTTTTTAACCTGTTAAATCAAACTTTGATTGGGCTTACTAAACCAGGTAGAAATTTTGGCTTGGGCGCGTCCCGGAAAAGCAGAAAACACCTTTAATGACATTGAAATAGTTGAAGAAGATATCCTAACCCTAACCCTTTTTTTTGTAACCTTTTAAATCAAACTTTGATTGGGCTTACTAAACCAGGTAGAAATTTTGGGTTGGGCGCATCCTGGAAAAGCAGAAAACACCTTTAATGACATTGAAACAGTTGAAGAAGATATGCAGGATGTCGTCAAGCCAGTCTTTAGACAGTTTCGAAGTGCGCAAATAAGGTATTTTTATGATTAATCCTACACACTTTTGGTAACATTTTCTTAAAATTTGTTTTTAAGCTTATTTCGCTAAGTTTAAATTTTGGGCTACCCGCATCCAAGAAACGCCCAAAGAACCTTTAATTACATTTGATTAATGGCATAATATCTTAAAAATATCGTCCAGATTTTTTTTAGAGAGGTTTTAAGCGCGCAAACATAAAAAAATGTTCATGTTTAATCCGAACCCCTTTTTTTGTAACCTTTTAAATCAAACTTTGATTGGGCTTACTAAACCAGGTAGAAATTTTGGGTTGGGCGCGTCCCGGAAAAGCAGAAAACACCTTTAATGACATTGAAATAGTTGAAGAAGATATCCAGGATGTCGTCAAGCCAGTCTTTAGACAGTTTTGAAGTGCGCAAATAAGGTATTTTTATGATTAATCCTACACACTTTTGGTAACATTTTCTTAACATCTTTTTTTAAGCTTATTTCGCTAAGTTTAAATTTTGGGCTACCCGCATCCAAGAAACGCCCAAAGGACCTTTAATTACATTTGATTAGTGGCATAATATCTTAAAAATATCGTGCAGATTATTTGTAGAGAGGTTTTAAGCGCGCAAACATAAAAAAATGTTCATGTTTAATCCGAACCTTTTCTTTGTAACCTTTTAAATCAAACTTTGATCTGGCTTACTAAACCAGGTAGAAATTTTGGGTTGGGCGCATCCCGGAAAAGCAGAAAACACCTTTAATGACATTGAAACAGTTGAAGAAGATATCCAGGATGTCGTCAAGCCAGTCTTTAGACAGTTTCGAAGTGCGCAAATAAGGTATTTTTATGATTAATCCTACACACTTTTGGTAACATTTTCTTAACATCTTTTTTTAAGCTTATTTCGCTAAGTTTAAATTTTGGGCTACCCGCATCCAAGAAACGTCCAAAGAACCTTTAATTACATTTGATTAGTAGCATAATATCTTATAAATATCGTCCAGATTTTTTTTAGAGAGGTTTTAAGCGCGCAAACATAAAAAAATGTTCATGTTTAATCCGAACCTTTTTTTTGTAACCTTTTAAATCAAACTTTGATTGGGCTTACTAAACCAGGTAGAAATTTTGGGTTGGGCGCGTCCCGGTAAAGCAGAGAACACCTTTAATGACATTGAAATAGTTGAAGAAGATATCCAGGATGTCGTCAAGCCAGTCTTTAGACAGTTTTGAAGTGCGCAAATAAGGTATTTTTATGATTAATCCTACACACTTTTGGTAACATTTTCTTAACATCTTTTTTTAAGCTTATTTCGCTAAGATTAAATTTTGGGCTACCCGCATCCAAGAAACGCCCAAAGAACCTTTAATTACATTTGATTAGTGGCATAATATCTTAAAAGTATCGTGCAGATTTTTTTTAGAGAGGTTTTAAGCGCGCAAACATAAAAAAATGTTCATGTTTAATTCGAACCTTTTTTTTGTAACCTTTTAAATCAAACTTTGATTGGGCTTACTAAACCAGGTAGAAATTTTGGGTTGGGCGCATCCCGGAAAAGCAGAAAACACCTTTAATGACATTGAAACAGTTGAATAAGATATGCAGGATGTCGTCAAGCCAGTCTTTAGACAGTTTCGAAGTGCGCAAATAAGGTATTTTTATGATTAATCCTACACACTTTTGGTAACATTTTCTTAACATGTTTTTTTTAAGCTTATTTCCCTAAGTTTAAATTTTGGGCTACCCGCATCCAAGAAACGCCCAAAGAACCTTTAATTACATTTGATTAGTGGCATAATACCTTAAAAATATCGTGCAGATTTTTTTTAGAGAGTTTTTAAGCGCGCAAACATAAAAAAATGTTCATGTTTAATCCGAACCTTTTTTTTGTAACCTTTTAAATCAAACTTTGATTGGGCTTACTAAACCAGGTAGAAATTTTGGGTTGGGCGCGTCCCGGAAAAGCAGAAAACACCTTTAATGACATTGAAATAGTTGAAGAAGATATCCAGGATGTCGTCAAGCCAGTCTTTAGACAGTTTCGAATTGCGCAAATAAGGTATTTTTATGATTAATCCTACACACTTTTGGTAACATTTTCTTAACATCTTTTTTTAAGCTTATTTCGCTAAGTTTAAATTTTGGGCTACCCGCATCCAAGAAACGTCAAAGAACCTTTAATTACATTTGATTAGTGGCATAATATCTTAAAAATATCGTCCAGATTTTTTTTAGAGAGGTTTTAAGCGCGCAAACATAAAAAAATGTTCATGTTTAATCCGAACCTTTTTTTTGTAACCTTTTAAATCAAACTTTGATTGGGCTTACTAAACCAGGTAGAAATTTTGGGTTGGGCGCGTCCCGGAAAAGCAGAGAACACCTTTAATGACATTGAAATAGTTGAAGAAGATATCCAGGATGTCGTCAAGCCAGTCTTTAGACAGTTTTGAAGTGCGCAAATAAGGTATTTTTATGATTAATCCTACACACTTTTGGTAACATTTTCTTAACATCTTTTTTTAAGCTTATTTCGCTAAGATTAAATTTTGGGCTACCCGCATCCAAGAAACGCCCAAAGAACCTTTAATTACATTTGATTAGTGGCATAATATCTTAAAAGTATCGTGCAGATTTTTTTTAGAGAGGTTTTAAGCGCGCAAACATAAAAAAATGTTCATGTTTAATTCGAACCTTTTTTTTGTAACCTTTTAAATCAAACTTTGATTGGGCTTACTAAACCAGGTAGAAATTTTGGGTTGGGCGCATCCCGGAAAAGCAGAAAACACCTTTAATGACATTGAAACAGTTGAATAAGATATGCAGGATGTCGTCAAGCCAGTCTTTAGACAGTTTCGAAGTGCGCAAATAAGGTATTTTTATGATTAATCCTACACACTTTTGGTAACATTTTCTTAACATGTTTTTTTTAAGCTTATTTCGCTAAGTTTAAATTTTGGGCTACCCGCATCCAAGAAACGCCCAAAGAACCTTTAATTACATTTGATTAGTGGCATAATACCTTAAAAATATCGTGCAGATTTTTTTTAGAGAGATTTTAAGCGCGCAAACATAAAAAAATGTTCATGTTTAATCCGAACCTTTTTTTTGTAACCTTTTAAATCAAACTTTGATTGGGCTTACTAAACCAGGTAGAAATTTTGGGTTGGGCGCGTCCCGGAAAAGCAGAAAACACCTTTAATGACATTGAAATAGTTGAAGAAGATATCCAGGATGTCGTCAAGCCAGTCTTTAGACAGTTTCGAATTGCGCAAATAAGGTATTTTTATGATTAATCCTACACACTTTTGGTAACATTTTCTTAACATCTTTTTTTAAGCTTATTTGGCTAAGTTTAAATTTTGGGCTACCCGCATCCAAGAAACGCCCAAAGAACCTTTAATTACATTTGATTAGTGGCATAATATCTTAAAAATATCGTGCAGATTTTTTTTAGAGAGTTTTTAAGCGCGCAAACATAAAAAAATGTTCATGTTTAATCCGAACCTTTTTTTGTAACCTTTTAAATCAAACTTTGATTGGGCTTACTAAACCAGGTAGAAATTTTGGGTTGGGCGTATCCTGGAAAAGCAGAAAACACCTTTAATGACATTGAAACAGTTGAAGAAGATATGCAGGATGTCGTCAAGCCAGTCTTTAGACAGTTTCGAAGTGCGCAAATAAGGTATTTTTATGATTAATCCTACACACTTTTGGTAACATTTTCTTAAAATTTGTTTTTAAGCTTATTTCGCTAAGTTTAAATTTTGGGCTACCCGCATCCAAGAAACGCCCAAAGAACCTTTAATTACATTTGATTAATGGCATAATATCTTAAAAATATCGTCCAGATTTTTTTTAGAGAGGTTTTAAGCGCGCAAACATAAAAAAATGTTCATGTTTAATCCGAACCCCTTTTTTTGTAACCTTTTAAATCAAACTTTGATTGGGCTTACTAAACCAGGTAGAAATTTTGGGTTGGGCGCGTCCCGGAAAAGCAGAAAACACCTTTAATGACATTGAAATAGTTGAAGAAGATATCCAGGATGTCGTCAAGCCAGTCTTTAGACAGTTTTGAAGTGCGCAAATAAGGTATTTTTATGATTAATCCTACACACTTTTGGTAACATTTTCTTAACATCTTTCTTTAAGCTTATTTCGCTAAGTTTAAATTTTGGGCTACCCGCATCCAAGAAACGCCCAAAGGACCTTTAATTACATTTGATTAGTGGCATAATATCTTAAAAATATCGTCCAGATTTTTTTTAGAGAGTTTTTAAGCGCGAAAACATAAAAAAATGTTCATGGTTAATCCGAACCTTTTTTTTGTAACCTTTTAAATCAAACTTTGATTGGGCTTACTAAACCAGGTAGAAATTTTGGGTTGGGCGCGTCCCGGAAAAGCAGAAAACACCTTTAATGACATTGAAATAGTTGAAGAATATATCCAGGATGTCGTCAAGCCAGTCTTTAGACAGTTTCGAAGTGCGCAAATAAGGTATTTTTATGATTAATCCTACACACTTTTGGTAACATTTTCTTAACATCTTTTTTTAAGCTTATTTCGCTAAGTTTAAATTTTGGGCTACCCGCATCCAAGAAACGCCCAAAGAACCTTTAATTACATTTGATTAGTGGCATAATATCTTAAAAATATCGTGCAGATTATTTGTAGAGAGGTTTTAAGCGCGCAAACATAAAAAAATGTTCATGTTTAATCCGAACCTTTTCTTTGTAACCTTTTAAATCAAACTTTGATCTGGCTTACTAAACCAGGTAGAAATTTTGGGTTGGGCGCATCCCGGAAAAGCAGAAAACACCTTTAATGACATTGAAACAGTTGAAGAAGATATCCAGGATGTCGTCAAGCCAGTCTTTAGACAGTTTCGAAGTGCGCAAATAAGGTATTTTTATGATTAATCCTACACACTTTTGGTAACATTTTCTTAACATCTTTTTTTAAGCTTATTTCGCTAAGTTTAAATTTTGGGCTACCCGCATCCAAGAAACGTCCAAAGAACCTTTAATTACATTTGATTAGTAGCATAATATCTTATAAATATCGTCCAGATTTTTTTTAGAGAGGTTTTAAGCGCGCAAACATAAAAAAATGTTCATGTTTAATCCGAACCTTTTTTTTGTAACCTTTTAAATCAAACTTTGATTGGGCTTACTAAACCAGGTAGAAATTTTGGGTTGGGCGCGTCCCGGAAAAGCAGAGAACACCTTTAATGACATTGAAATAGTTGAAGAAGATATCCAGGATGTCGTCAAGCCAGTCTTTAGACAGTTTTGAAGTGCGCAAATAAGGTATTTTTATGATTAATCCTACACACTTTTGGTAACATTTTCTTAAAGTCTTTTTTTAAGCTTATTTCGCTAAGATTAAATTTTGGGCTACCCGCATCCAAGAAACGCCCAAAGAACCTTTAATTACATTTGATTAGTGGCAAAATATCTTAAAAGTATCGTGCAGATTTTTTTTAGAGAGGTTTTAAGCGCGCAAACATAAAAAAATGTTCATGTTTAATTCGAACCTTTTTTTTGTAACCTTTTAAATCAAACTTTGATTGGGCTTACTAAACCAGGTAGAAATTTTGGGTTGGGCGCATCCCGGAAAAGCAGAAAACACCTTTAATGACATTGAAACAGTTGAATAAGATATGCAGGATGTCGTCAAGCCAGTCTTTAGACAGTTTCGAAGTGCGCAAATAAGGTATTTTTATGATTAATCCTACACACTTTTGGTAACATTTTCTTAACATGTTTTTTTTAAGCTTATTTCGCTAAGTTTAAATTTTGGGCTACCCGCATCCAAGAAACGCCCAAAGAACCTTTAATTACATTTGATTAGTGGCATAATACCTTAAAAATATCGTGCAGATTTTTTTTAGAGAGTTTTTAAGCGCGCAAACATAAAAAAATGTTCATGTTTAATCCGAACCTTTTTTTTGTAACCTTTTAAATGAAACTTTGATTGGGCTTACTAAACCAGGTAGAAATTTTGGGTTGGGCGCGTCCCGGAAAAGCAGAAAACACCTTTAATGACATTGAAATAGTTGAAGAAGATATCCAGGATGTCGTCAAGCCAGTCTTTAGACAGTTTCGAATTGCGCAAATAAGGTATTTTTATGATTAATCCTACACACTTTTGGTAACATTTTCTTAACATCTTTTTTTAAGCTTATTTCGCTAAGTTTAAATTTTGGGCTACCCGCATCCAAGAAACGTCCAAAGAACCTTTAATTACATTTGATTAGTAGCATAATATCTTAAAAATATCGTGCAGATTTTTTTTAGAGAGGTTTTAAGCGCGCAAACATAAAAAAATGTTCATGTTTAATCCGAACCTTTTTTTTGTAACCTTTTAAATCAAACTTTGATTGGGCTTACTAAACCAGGTAGAAATTTTGGGTTGGGCGCGTCCCGGAAAAGCAGAGAACACCTTTAATGACATTGAAATAGTTGAAGAAGATATCCAGGATGTCGTCAAGCCAGTCTTTAGACAGTTTTGAAGTGCGCAAATAAGGTATTTTTATGATTAATCCTACACACTTTTGGTAACATTTTCTTAACATCTTTTTTTAAGCTTATTTCGCTAAGATTAAATTTTGGGCTACCCGCATCCAAGAAACGCCCAAAGAACCTTTAATTACATTTGATTAGTGGCATAATATCTTAAAAGTATCGTGCAGATTTTTTTTAGAGAGGTTTTAAGCGCGCAAACATAAAAAAATGTTCATGTTTAATTCGAACCTTTTTTTTGTAACCTTTTAAATCAAACTTTGATTGGGCTTACTAAACCAGGTAGAAATTTTGGGTTGGGCGCATCCCGGAAAAGCAGAAAACACCTTTAATGACATTGAAACAGTTGAATAAGATATGCAGGATGTCGTCAAGCCAGTCTTTAGACAGTTTCGAAGTGCGCAAATAAGGTATTTTTATGATTAATCCTAAACACTTTTGGTAACATTTTCTTAACATGTTTTTTTTAAGCTTATTTCGCTAAGTTTAAATTTTGGGCTACCCGCATCCAAGAAACGCCCAAAGAACCTTTAATTACATTTGATTAGTGGCATAATACCTTAAAAATATCGTGCAGATTTTTTTTAGAGAGTTTTTAAGCGCGCAAAGATAAAAAAATGTTCATGTTTAATCCGAACCTTTTTTTTGTAACCTTTTAAATCAAACTTTGATTGGGCTTACTAAACCAGGTAGAAATTTTGGGTTGGGCGCGTCCCGGAAAAGCAGAAAACACCTTTAATGACATTGAAATAGTTGAAGAAGATATCCAGGATGTCGTCAAGCCAGTCTTTAGACAGTTTCGAATTGCGCAAATAAGGTATTTTTATGATTAATCCTACACACTTTTGGTAACATTTTCTTAACATCTTTTTTTAAGCTTATTTGGCTAAGTTTAAATTTTGGGCTACCCGCATCCAAGAAACGCCCAAAGAACCTTTAATTACATTTGATTAGTGGCATAATATCTTAAAAATATCGTGCAGATTTTTTTTAGAGAGTTTTTAAGCGCGCAAACATAAAAAAATTTTCATGTTTTATCCGAACCTTTTTTTGTAACCTTTTAAATCAAACTTTGATTGGGCTTACTAAACCAGGTAGAAATTTTGGGTTGGGCGCGTCCCGGAAAAGCAGAAAACACCTTTAATGACATTGAAATAGTTGAAGAATATATCCAGGATGTCGTCAAGCCAGTCTTTAGACAGTTTCGAAGTGCGCAAATAAGGTATTTTTATGATTAATCCTACACACTTTTGGTAACATTTTCTTAACATCTTTTTTTAAGCTTATTTCGCTAAGTTTAAATTTTGGGCTACCCGCATCCAAGAAACGCCCAAAGAACCTTTAATTACATTTGATTAGTGGCATAATATCTTAAAAATATCGTGCAGATTTTTTTTAGAGAGTTTTTAAGCGCGCAAACATAAAAAAATGTTCATGTTTAATCCGACCCTTTTTTTTGTAACCTTTTAAATCAAACTTTGATTGGGCTTACTAAACCAGGTAGAAATTTTGGGTTGGGCGCATCCCGGAAAAGCAGAAAACACCTTTAATGACATTGAAACAGTTGAAGAAGATATGCAGGATGTCGTCAAGCCAGTCTTTAGACAGTTTCGAAGTGCGCTAATAAGGTATTTTTATGATTAATCCTACACACTTTTGGTAACATTTTCTTAACGTCTTTTTTTTAAGCTTATTTCGCTAAGTTTAAATTTTGGGCTACCCGCATCCAAGAAACGCCCAAAGAACCTTTAATTACATTTGATTAGTGGCATAATATCTTAAAAATATCGTGCAGATTTTTTTTAGAGAGTTTTTAAGCGCGCAAACATAAAAAAATGTTCATGTTTAATCCGAACCTTTTTTTTGTAACCTTTTAAATCAAACTTTGATTGGGCTTACTAAACCAGGTAGAAATTTTGGGTTGGGCGCATCCCGGAAAAGCAGAAAACACCTTTAATGACATTGAAATAGTTGAAGAAGATATCCAGGATGTCGTCAAGCCAGTCTTTAGACAGTTTCGAAGTGCGCAAATAAGGTATTTTTATGATTAATCCTACACACTTTTGGTAACATTTTCTTAACATCTTTTTTTAAGCTTATTTGGCTAAGTTTAAATTTTGGGCTACCCGCATCCAAGAAACGCCCAAAGAACCTTTAATTACATTTGATTAGTGGCATAATATCTTAAAAATATCGTGCAGATTTTTTTTAGAGAGTTTTTAAGCGCGCAAACATAAAAAAATGTTCATGTTCAATCCGAACCTTTTTTTTTGTAAACTTTTAATTTAAACTTTGATTGGGCTTACTAAACCAGGTAGAAATTTTAGGTTGGGCGCGTCCCGGAAGAGCAGAAAACACCTTTAATGACATTGAAATAGTTGAAGAAGATATCCAGGATGTCGTCAAGCCAGTCTTTAGACAGTTTCGAATTGCGCAAATAAGGTATTTTTATGATTAGTCCTAGACACTTTTGGTAACATTTTCTTAACATCTTTTTTTAAGCTTATTTCGCTAAGTTTAAATTTTGGGCTACCCGCATCCAAGAAACGCCCAAAGAACCTTTAATTACATTTGATTAGTGGCATAATATCTTAAAAATATCGTGCAGATTTTTTTTAGAGAGTTTTTAAGCGCGCAAACATAAAAAAATGTTCATGTTTAATCCGAACCTTTTTTTTGTAACCTTTTAAATCAAACTTTGATTGGGCTTACTAAACCAGGTAGAAATTTTGGGTTGGGCGCGTCCCGGAAAAGCAGAAAACACCTTTAATGACATTGAAATAGTTGAAGAATATATCCAGGATGTCGTCAAGCCAGTCTTTAGACAATTTCGAAGTGCGCAAATAAGGTATTTTTATGATTAATACTACACACTTTTGGTAACATTTTCTTAACATCTGTTTTTAAGCTTATTTCGCTAAGTTTAAATTTTGGGCTACCCGCATCCAAGAAACGCCCAAAGAACCTTTAATTACATTTGATTAGTGGCATAATATCTTAAAAATATCGTGCAGATTTTTTTTAGAGAGTCTTTAAGCGCGCAAACATAAAAAAATGTTCATGTTTAATCCGAACCTTTTTTTTGTAACCTTTTAAATCAAACTTTGATTGGGCTTACTAAACCAGGTAGAAATTTTGGGTTGGGCGCGTCCCGGAAAAGCAGAAAACACCTTTAATGACATTGAAATAGTTGAAGAATATATCCAGGATGTCGTCAAGCCATTCTTTAGACAGTTTCGAAGTGCGCAAATAAGATAATTTTATGATTAATCCTACACACTTTTGGTAACATTTTCTTAACATCTTTTTTTAAGCTTATTTCGCTAAGTTTAAATTTTGGGCTACCCGCATCCAAGTATAGCCCAAAGAACCTTTAATTACATTTGATTAGTGGCATAATATCTTAAAAATATCGTGCAGATTTTTTTTAGAGAGTTTTTAAGCGCGCAAACATAAAAAAATGTTCATGTTTAATCCGAACCTTTTTTTTGTAACCTTTTAAATCAAACTTTGATTGAGCTTACTAAACCAGCTAGAAATTTTCGGTTGGGCGCGTCCCGGAAAAGCAGTAAACACCTTTAATGACATTGAAATAGTTGAAGAAGATATCCAGGATGTCGTCAAGCCAGTCTTTAGACAGTTTCGAAGTGCGCAAATAAGGTATTTTTATGATTAATCCTACACACTTTTGGTAACATTTTCTTAACATCTTTTTTTAAGCTTATTTCGCTAAGTTTAAATTTTGGGCTACCCGCATCCAAGAAACGCCCAAAGAACCTTTAATTACATTTGATTAGTGGCATAATATCTTAAAAATATCGTGCAGATTTTTTTTAGAGAGTTTTTAAGCGCGCAAACATAAAAAAATGTTCATGTTTAATCCGAACCTTTTTTTTGTAACCTTTTAAATCAAACTTTGATTGGGCTTACTAAACCAGGTAGAAATTTTGGGTTGGGCGCGAACCAGAAAAGCAGAAAACACCTTTAATGACATTGAAATAGTTGAAGAAGATATCCAGGATGTCGTCAAGCCAGTCTTTAGACAGTTTCGAAGTGCGCAAATAAGGTATTTTTATGATTAATCCTACACACTTTTGGTAACATTTTCTTAACATCTTTTTTTAAGCTTATTTGGCTAAGTTTAAATTTTGGGCTACCCGCATCCAAGAAACGCCCAAAGAACCTTTAATTACATTTGATTAGTGGCATAATATCTTAAAAATATCGTGCAGATTTTTTTTAGAGAGTTTTTAAGCGCGCAAACATAAAAAAATGTTCATGTTTAATCCGAACCTTTTTTTGTAACCTTTTAAATCAAACTTTGATTGGGCTTACTAAACCAGGTAGAAATTTTGGGTTGGGCGCGTCCCGGAAAAGCAGAAAACACCTTTAATGACATTGAAATAGTTGAAGAATATATCCAGGATGTCGTCAAGCCAGTCTTTAGACAGTTTCGAAGTGCGCAAATAAGGTATTTTTATGATTAATCCTACACACTTTTGGTAACATTTTCTTAACATCTTTTTTTAAGCTTATTTCGCTAAGTTTAAATTTTGGGCTACCCGCATCCAAGAAACGCCCAAAGAACCTTTAATTACATTTGATTAGTGGCATAATATCTTAAAAATATCGTGCAGATTTTTTTTAGAGAGTTTTTAAGCGCGCAAACATAAAAAAATGTTCATGTTTAATCCGACCCTTTTTTTTGTAACCTTTTAAATCAAACTTTGATTGGGCTTACTAAACCAGGTAGAAATTTTGGGTTGGGCGCATCCCGGAAAAGCAGAAAACACCTTTAATGACATTGAAACAGTTGAAGAAGATATGCAGGATGTCGTCAAGCCAGTCTTTAGACAGTTTCGAAGTGCGCTAATAAGGTATTTTTATGATTAATCCTACACACTTTTGGTAACATTTTCTTAACATCTTTTTTTTAAGCTTATTTCGCTAAGTTTAAATTTTGGGCTACCCGCATCCAAGAAACGCCCAAAGAACCTTTAATTACATTTGATTAGTGGCATAATATCTTAAAAATATCGTGCAGATTTTTTTTAGAGAGTTTTTAAGCGCGCAAACATAAAAAAATGTTCATGTTTAATCCGAACCTTTTTTTTGTAACCTTTTAAATCAAACTTTGATTGGGCTTACTAAACCAGGTAGAAATTTTGGGTTGGGCACATCCCGGAAAAGCAGAAAACACCTTTAATGACATTGAAATAGTTGAAGAAGATATCCAGGATGTCGTCAAGCCAGTCTTTAGACAGTTTCGAAGTGCGCAAATAAGGTATTTTTATGATTAATCCTACACACTTTTGGTAACATTTTCTTAACATCTTTTTTTAAGCTTATTTGGCTAAGTTTAAATTTTGGGCTACCCGCATCCAAGAAACGCCCAAAGAACCTTTAATTACATTTGATTAGTGGCATAATATCTTAAAAATATCGTGCAGATTTTTTTTAGAGAGTTTTTAAGCGCGCAAACATAAAAAAATGTTCATGTTTAATCCGAACCTTTTTTTTGTAACCTTTTAAATCAAACTTTGATTGGGCTTACTAAACCAGCTAGAAATTTTGGGTTTGGCGCGTCCCGGAAAAGCAGAAAACACCTTTAATGACATTGAAATAGTTGAAGAAGATATCCAGGATGTCGTCAAGCCAGTCTTTAGACAGTTTCGAAGTGCGCAAATAAGGTATTTTTATGATTAATCCTACACACTTTTGGTAACATTTTCTTAACATCTTTTTTTAAGCTTATTTCGCTAAGTTTAAATTTTGGGCTACCCGCATCCAAGAAACGCCCAAAGAACCTTTAATTACATTTGATTAGTGGCATAATATCTTAAAAATATCGTCCAGATTTTTTTTAGAGAGTTTTTAAGCGCGCAAACATAAAAAAATGTTCATGTTTAATCCGACCCTTTTTTTTGTAACCTTTTAAATCAAACTTTGATTGGGCTTACTAAACCAGGTAGAAATTTTAGGGTTGGGCGCGTCCCGGAAAAGCAGAAAACACCTTTAATGACATTGAAATAGTTGAAGAAGATATTCAGGATGTCGTCAAGCCAGTCTTTAGACAGTTTCGAAGTGCGCAAATAAGGTATTTTTATGATTAATCCTACACACTTTTGGTCACATTTTCTTAACATCTTTTTTTTAGCTTATTTCGCTAAGTTTAAATTTTGGGCTACCCGCATCCAAGAAACGCCCAAAGAACCTTTAATTACATTTGATTAGTGGCATAATATCTTAAAAATATCATCCAGATTTTTTTTAGAGAGTTTTTAAGCGCGCAAACATAAAAAATTGTTCATGTTTAATCCGAACCTTTATTTTGTAACCTTTTAAATCAAACTTTGATTGCGCTTACTAAACCAAGTAGAAATGTTCGGTTGGGTGCGTCCCGGAAAAGCAGAAAACACCTTTAATGACATTGAAATAGTTGAAGAAGATATCCAGGATGTCGTCAAGCCAGTCTTTAGACAGTTTCGAAGTGCGCAAATAAGGTATTTTTATGATTAATCCTACACACTTTTGGTAACATTTTCTTAACATCTTTTTTTAAGCTTATTTCGCTAAGTTTAAATTTTGGGCTACCCGAATCCAAGAAACGCCCAAAGAACCTTTAATTACATTTGATTAGCGGCATAATATCTTAAAAATATCATCCAGATTTTTTTTAGAGAGTTTTTAAGCGCGCAAACATAAAAAATTGTTCATGTTTAATCCGAACCTTTATTTTGTAACCTTTTAAATCAAACTTTGATTGGGCTTACTAAACCAAGTAGAAATGTTCGGTTGGGCGCGTCCCGGAAAAGCAGAAAACACCTTTAATGACATTGAAATAGTTGAAGAAGATATCCAGGATGTCGTCAAGCCAGTCTTTAGACAGTTTCGAAGTGCGCAAATAAGGTATTTTTATGATTAATCCTACACACTTTTGGTAACATTTTCTTAACATCTTTTTTTTAGCTTATTTTGCTAAGTTTAAATTTTGGGCTACCCGCATCCAAGAAACGCCCAAAGAACCTTTAATTACATTTGATTAGTGGCATAATATCTTAAAAATATCGTGCAGATTTTTTTTAGAGAGTTTTTAAGCGCGCAAACATAAAAAAATGTTCATGTTTAATCCGAACCTTTTTTTTGTAACCTTTTAAATCAAACTTTGATTGGTCTTACTAAACCAGGTAGAAATTATGGGTTGGGCGCGTCCCGGAAAAGCAGAAAACACTTTTAATGACATTGAAATAGTTGAAGAAGATATCCAGGATGTCGTCAAGCCAGTCTTTAGACAGTTTCGAAGTGCGCAAATAAGGTATTTTTATGATTAATCCTACACACTTTTGGTAACATTTTCTTAACATCTTTTTTTAAGCTTATTTGGCTAAGTTTAAATTTTGGGCTACCCGCATCCAAGAAACGCCCAAAGAACCTTTAATTACATTTGATTAGTGGCATAATATCTTAAAAATATCGTGCAGAATTTTTTTAGAGAGTTTTTAACCGCGCAAACATAATAAAATGTTCATGTTTAATCCGATCCTTTTTTTTGTAACCTCTTAAATCAAACTTTGATTGGGCTTACTAAACCAGGTAGAAATTTTGGGTTGGGCGCGTCCCGGAAAAGCAGAAAACACCTTTAATGACATTGAAATAGTTGAAGAAGATATCCAGGATGTCGTCAAGCCAGTCTTTAGACAGTTTCGAAGTGCGCAAATAAGGTATTTTTATTATTAATAATACACACTTTTGGTAACATTTTCTTAACATCTTTTTTTAAGCTTATTTCGCTAAGTTTAAATTTTGGGCTACCCGCATCCAAGAAACGCCCAAAGAACCTTTAATTACATTTGATTAGTGGCATAATATCTTAAAAATATCGTGCAGATTTTTTTTAGAGAGTTTTTAAGCGCGCAAACATAAAAAAATGTTCATGTTTAATCCGAACCTTTTTTTTTGTAACCTTTGAAATCGAACTTTGATTGGGCTTACTAAACCAGGTAGAAATTTTGGGTTTGGCGCGTTCCGGAAAAGCAGGAAACATCTTTAATGACATTGAAATAGTTGAAGAAGGTATCCAGGATGTCGTCAAGCCAGTCTTTAGACAGTTTCGAAGTGCGCAAATAAGGTATTTTTATGATTAATCCTACACACTTTTGGTAACATTTTCTTAACATCTTTTTTTAAGCTTATTTCGCTAAGTTTAAATTTTGGGCTACCCGCATCCAAGAAACGCCCAAAGAACCTTTAATTACATTTGATTAGTGGCATAATATCTTAAAAATATGAACCAGATTTTTTTCTAGAGAGTTTTTAAGCGCGGAAACATAAAAAAATGTTCACGTTTAATCCGAACCTTTTTTTTGTAACCTTTTAAATCAAACTTTGATTGGGCTTACTAAACCAGGTAGAAATTTTGGGTTGGGCTCGTCCCCGGAAAAGCAGAAAACACCTTTAATGACATTGAAATAGTTGAAGAAGATATCCAGGATGTCGTCAAGCCAGTCTTTAGACAGTTTCGAAGTGCGGAAATAAGGTATTTTTTTTATTAATCCTACACACTTTTGGTAACATTTTCTTAACATCTTTTTTTAAGCTTATTTGGCTAAGTTTAAATTTTGAGCTACCCGCATCCAAGAAACGCCCAAAGAACCTTTAATTACATTTGATTAGTGGAATAATATCTTAAAAATATCGTCCAGTTTTGTTTTAGAGAGTTTTTAAGCGCGCAAACATAAAAAAATGTTCATGTTTAATCCGAACCTTTTTTTTTGTAACCTTTTAAATCAAACTTTGATTGGGCTTACTAAACCAGGTCGAAATTTTGGGTTGGGCGCGTCCCGGAAAAGCAGAAAACACCTTTAATGACATTGAAATAGTTGAAGATGATATCCAGGATGTGGTCAAGCCAGTCTTTAGACAGTTTCGAAGTGCGCAAATAAGGTATTTTTATGATTAATCCTACACACTTTTGGTAACATTTTCTTAACATCTTTTTTTAAGCTTATTTCGCTAAGTTTAAATTTTGGGCTACCCGCATCCAAGAAACGCCCAAAAAACCTTTAATTACATTTGATTAGTGGCATAATATCTTAAAAATATCGTACCGATTGTTTTTATGGAGTTTTTAAGCGCGCAAACATAAAAAAATGTTCATGTTTAATCCGAACCTTATTTTTGTAACCTTTTAAATCAAACTTTGATTGGGCTTACTAAACCAGGTAGAAATTTTGTGTTTGGCCGGTCCCGGAAAAGCAGAAAACACCGTTACTGACATTGAAATAGTTGAAGAAGATATCCAGGATGTCGTCAAGCCAGTCTTTAGACAGTTTCGAAGTGCGCAAATAAGGTATTTTTATGATTAATCCTACACACTTTTGGTAACATTTTCTTAATATCTTTTTTTAAGCTTATTTCGCTAAGTTTAAATTTTGGGCTACCCGCATCCAAGAAACGCCCAAAGAACCTTTAATTACATTTGATTAGTGGCATAATATCTTAAAAATATCGTGCAGAATTTTTTTAGAGAGTTTTTAACCGCGCAAACATAAAAAAATGTTCATGTTTAATCCGAACCTTTTTTTTGTAACCTTTTAAATCAAACTTTGATTGGGCTTACTAAACCAGGTAGAAATTTTGGGTTGGGCGCGTCCCGGAAAAGCAGAAAACACCTTTAATGACATTGAAATAGTTGAAGAAGATATCCAGGATGTCGTCAAGCCAGTCTTTACACAGTTTCGAAGTGCGCAAAAAAGGTATTTTTATGAGTAATCCTACACACTTTTGGTAACGTTTTCTTAACATCGTTTTTTAAGCTTATTTCGCTAAGTTTAAATTTTGGGCTACCCGCATCCAAGAAACGCCCAAAGAACCTTTAATTACATTTGATTAGTGGCATAATATCTTAAAAATATCGTGCAGATTTTTTTTAGAGAGATTTAAGCGCGCAAACATAAAAAAATGTTCATGTTTAATCCGAACCTTTTTTTTGTAACCTTTAAGTCTAACTTTAATTGGGCTTACTAAACCAGGTAGAAATTTTGGGTTGGAAGCGTACCGGAAAAGCAGAAAACACCTTTAATGACATTGAAATAGTTAAAGAAGATATCCTAACCCTAACCCTTTTTTTTGTAACCTTTTAAATCAAACTTAGATTGGGCTTACTAAACCAGGTAGAAATTTTGGGTTGGGCGCATCCCGGAAAAGCAGAAAACACCTTTAATGACATTGAAACAGTTGAAGAAGATATGCAGGATGTCGTCAAGCCAGTCTTTAGACAGTTTCGAAGTGCGCAAATAAGGTATTTTTATGATTAATCCTACACACTTTTGGTAACATTTTCTTAACATCTTTTTTTAAGCTTATTTCGCTAAGTTTAAATTTTGGGCTACCCGCATCCAAGAAACGCTCAAAGAACCTTTAATTACATTTGATTAGTGGCATAATACCTTAAAAATATCGTGCAGATTTTTTTTAGAGAGTTTTTAAGCGCGCAAACATTAAAAAATGTTCATGTTTAATCCGAACCTTTTTTTTGTAACCTTTTAAATCAAACTTTGATTGGGCTTACTAAACCAGGTAGAAATTTTGGGTTGGGCGCGTCCCGGAACAGCAGAAAACACCTTTAATGACATTGAAATAGTTGAAGAAGATATCCAGGATGTCGTCAAGCCAGTCTTTAGACAGTTTCGAAGTGCGCAAATAAGGTATTTTTATGATTAATCCTACACAGTTTTGGTAACATTTTCTAAGCATCTTTTATTAAGCTTATTTGGCTAAGTTTAAATTTTGGGCTACCCGCATCCAAGAAACGCCCAAAGAACCTTTAATTACATTTGATTAGTGGCATAATATCTTAAAAATATCGTCCAGATTTTTTTTAGAGAGTTTTTAAGCGCGCAAACATAAAAAAATGTTCATGTTTAATCCGAACCTTTTTTTTTTTAACCTGTTAAATCAAACTTTGATTGGGCTTACTAAACCAGGTAGAAATTTTGGGTTGGGCGCGTCCCGGAAAAGCAGAAAACACCTTTAATGACATTGAAATAGTTGAAGAAGATATCCTAACCCTAACCCTTTTTTTTGTAACCTTTTAAATCAAACTTTGATTGGGCTTACTAAACCAGGTAGAAATTTTGGGTTGGGCGCATCCTGGAAAAGCAGAAAACACCTTTAATGACATTGAAACAGTTGAAGAAGATATGCAGGATGTCGTCAAGCCAGTCTTTAGACAGTTTCGAAGTGCGCAAATAAGGTATTTTTATGATTAATCCTACACACTTTTGGTAACATTTTCTTAACATCTTTTTTTAAGCTTATTTCGCTAAGTTTAAATTTTGGGCTACCCGCATCCAAGAAACGCCCAGAGAACCTTTAATTACATTTGATTAATGGCATAATATCTTAAAAATATCGTGCAGATTTTTTTTAGAGAGGTTTTAAGCGCGCAAACATAAAAAAATGTTCATGTTTAATCCGAACCCCTTTTTTTGTAACCTTTTAAATCAAACTTTGATTGGGCTTACTAAACCAGGTAGAAATTTTGGGTTGGGCGCGTCCCGGAAAAGCAGAAAACACCTTTAATGACATTGAAATAGTTGAAGAAGATATCCAGGATGTCGTCAAGCCAGTCTTTAGACAGTTTTGAAGTGCGCAAATAAGGTATTTTTATGATTAATCCTACACACTTTTGGTAACATTTTCTTAACATCTTTTTTTAAGCTTATTTCGCTAAGTTTAAATTTTGGGCTACCCGCATCCAAGAAACGCCCAAAGGACCTTTAATTACATTTGATTAGTGGCATAATATCTTAAAAATATCGTCCAGATTTTTTTTAGAGAGTTTTTAAGCGCGAAAACATAAAAAAATGTTCATGGTTAATCCGAACCTTTTTTTTGTAACCTTTTAAATCAAACTTTGATTGGGCTTACTAAACCAGGTAGAAATTTTGGGTTGGGCGCGTCCCGGAAAAGCAGAAAACACCTTTAATGACATTGAAATAGTTGAAGAATATATCCAGGATGTCGTCAAGCCAGTCTTTAGACAGTTTCGAAGTGCGCAAATAAGGTATTTTTATGATTAATCCTACACACTTTTGGTAACATTTTCTTAACATCTTTTTTTAAGCTTATTTCGCTAAGTTTAAATTTTGGGCTACCCGCATCCAAGAAACGCCCAAAGAACCTTTAATTACATTTGATTAGTGGCATAATACCTTAAAAATATCGTGGAGATTTTTTTTAGAGAGTTTTTAAGCGCGCAAACATAAAAAAATGTTCATGTTTAATCCGAACCTTTTTTTTGTAACCTTTTAAATCAAACTTTGATTGGGCTTACTAAACCAGGTAGAAATTTTGGGTTGGGCGTGTCCCGGAAAAGCAGAAAACACCTTTAATGACATTGAAATAGTTGAAGAATATATCCAGGATGTCGTCAAGCCAGTCTTTAGACAGTTTCGAAGTGCGCAAATAAGGTATTTTTATGATTAATCCTACACACTTTTGGTAACATTTTCTTAACATCTTTTTTAAAGCTTATTTCGCTAAGTTTAAATTTTGGGCTACCCGCATCCAAGAAACGCCCAAAGAACCTTTAATTACATTTGATTAGTGGCATAATACCTTAAAAATATCGTGCAGATTTTTTTTAGAGAGTTTTTAAGCGCGCAAACATAAAAAAATGTTCATGTTTAATCCGAACCTTTTTTTTGTAACCTTTTAAATCAAACTTTGATTGGGCTTACTAAACCAGGTAGAAATTTTGGGTTGGGCGCGTCCCGGAAAAGCAGAAAACACCTTTAATGACATTGAAATAGTTGAAGAATATATCCAGGATGTCGTCAAGCCAGTCTTTAGACAGTTTCGAAGTGCGCAAATAAGGTATTTTTATGATTAATCCTACACACTTTTGGTAACATTTTCTTAACATCTTTTTTTAAGCTTATTTCGCTAAGTTTAAATTTTGGGCTACCCGCATCCAAGAAACGCCCAAAGAACCTATAATTACATTTGATTAGTGGCATAATACCTTAAAAATATCGTGCAGATTTTTTTTAGAGAGTTTTTAAGCGCGCAAACATAAAAAAATGTTCATGTTTAATCCGAACCTTTTTTTTGTAACCTTTTAAATCAAACTTTGATTGGGCTTACTAAACCAGGTAGAAATTTTGGGTTCGGCGCGTCCCGGAAAAGCAGAAAACACCTTTAATGACATTGAAATAGTTGAAGAAGATATCCAGGATGTCGTCAAGCCAGTCTTTAGACAGTTTCGAATTGCGCAAATAAGGTATTTTTATGATTAATCCTACACACTTTTGGTAACATTTTCTTAACATCTTTTTTTAAGCTTATTTCGCTAAGTTTAAATTTTGGGCTACCCGCATCCAAGAAACGCCCAAAGAACCTTTAATTACATTTGATTAGTGGCATAATATCTTAAAAATATCGTCCAGATTTTTTTTAGAGAGTTTTTAAGCGCGCAAACATAAAAAAATGTTCATGTTTAATCCGAACCTTTTTTTGTAACCTTTTAAATCAAACTTTGATTGGGCTTACTAAACCAGGTAGAAATTTTGGGTTGGGCGCGTCCCGGAAAAGCAGAAAACACCTTTAATGACATTGAAATAGTTGAAGAATATACCCAGGATGTGGTCAAGCCAGTCTTTAGACAGTTTCGAAGTGCGCAAATAAGGTATTTTTATGATTAATCCTACACACTTTTGGTAACATTTTCTTAACATCTTTTTTTAAGCTTATTTCGCTAAGATTAAATTTTGGGCTACCCGCATCCAAGAAACGCCCAAAGAACCTTTAATTACATTTGATTAGTGGCATAATATCTTAAAAATATGGTCCAGATTTTTTTTAGAGAGTTTTTAAGCGCGCAAACATAAAAATATGTTCATGTTTAATCCGAACCTTTTTTTTGTAACCTTTTAAATCAAACTTTGATTGGGCTTACTAAACCAGGTAGAAATTTTGGGTTGGGCGCATCGCGGAAAAGCAGAAAACACCTTTAATGACATTGAAACAGATGAAGAAGATATGCAGAATGTCGTCAAGCCAGTCTTTAGACAGTTTCGAAGTGCGCTAATAAGGTATTTTTATGATTAATCCTACACACTTTTGGTAACATTTTCTTAACATCTTTTTTTAGCTTATTTCGCTAAGTTTAAATTTTGGGCTACCCGTATCCAAGAAACGCCCAAAGAACCTTTAATTACATTTGATTAGTGGCATAATATCTTAAAAATATCGTGCAGATTTTTTTTAGAGAGTTTTTAAGCGCGCAAACATAAAAAAATGTTCATGTTTAATCCGAACCTTTTTTTTGTAACCTTTTAAATCAAACTTTGATTGGGCTTACTAAACCAGCTAGAAATTTTGGGTTCGGCGCGTCCCGGAAAAGCAGAAAACACCTTTAATGACATTGAAATAGTTGAAGAAGATATCCAGGATGTCGTCAAGCCAGTCTTTAGACAGTTTCGAAGTGCGCAAATAAGGTATTTTTATGATTAATCCTACACACTTTTGGTAACATTTTCTTAACATCTTTTTTTAAGCTTATTTCGCTAAGTTTAAATTTTGGGCTACCCGCATCCAAGAAACGCCCAAAGAACCTTTAATTACATTTGATTAGTGGCATAATATCTTAAAAATATGGTCCAGATTTTTTTTAGAGAGTTTTTAAGCGCGCAAACATAAAAAAATGTTCATGTTCAATCCGAACCTTTTTTTTTGTAACCTTTTAATTTAAACTTTGATTGGGCTTACTAAACCAGGTAGAAATTTTGGGTTGGGCGCGTCCCGGAAAAGCAGAAAACACCTTTAATGACATTGAAATAGTTGAAGAAGATATCCAGGATGTCGTCAAGCCAGTCTTTAGACAGTTTCGAATTGCGCAAATAAGGTATTTTTATGATTAATCCTACACACTTTTGGTCACATTTTCTTAACATCTTTTTTTAAGCTTATTTTTCTAAGTTTAAATTTTGGGCTACCCGCATCCAAGAAACGCCCAAAGAACCTTTAATTACATTTGATTAGTGGCATAATATCTTAAAAATATCGTGCAGATTTTTTTTAGAGAGTTTTTAAGCGCGCAAACATAAAAAAATGTTCATGTTTAATCCGAACCTTTTTTTTGTAATCTTTTAAATCAAACTTTGATTGGGCTTACTAAACCAGGTAGAAATTTTGGGTTCGGCGCGTCCCGGAAAAGCAGAAAACACCTTTAATGACATTGAAATAGTTGAAGAAGATATCCAGGATGTCGTCAAGCCAGTCTTTAGACAGTTTCGAAGTGCGCAAATAAGGTATTTTTATGATTAATCCTACACACTTTTGGTAACATTTTCTTAACATCTTTTTTTAAGCTTATTTCGCTAAGTTTAAATTTTGGGCTACCCGCATCCAAGAAACGCCCAAAGAACCTTTAATTACATTTGATTAGTGGCATAATATCTTAAAAATATCGTGCAGATTTTTTTTAGAGAGTTTTTAAGCGCGCAAACATAAAAAAATGTTCATGTTTAATCCGACCCTTTTTTTTGTAACCTTTTAAATCAAACTTTGATTGGGCTTACTAAACCAGGTAGAAATTTTGGGTTGGGCGCATCCCGGAAAAGCAGAAAACACCTTTAATGACATTGAAACAGTTGAAGAAGATATGCAGGATGTCGTCAAGCCAGTCTTTAGACAGTTTCGAAGTGCGCTAATAAGGTATTTTTATGATTAATCCTACACACTTTTGGTAACATTTTCTTAACATCTTTTTTTTAAGCTTATTTCGCTAAGTTTAAATTTTGGGCTACCCGCATCCAAGAAACGCCCAAAGAACCTTTAATTACATTTGATTAGTGGCATAATATCTTAAAAATATCGTGCAGATTTTTTTTAGAGAGTTTTTAAGCGCGCAAACATAAAAAAATGTTCATGTTTAATCCGAACCTTTTTTTTGTAACCTTTTAAATCAAACTTAGATTGGGCTTACTAAACCAGGTAGAAATTTTGGGTTGGGCGCATCCCGGAAAAGCAGAAAACACCTTTAATGACATTGAAATAGTTGAAGAAGATATCCAGGATGTCGTCAAGCCAGTCTTTAGACAGTTTCGAAGTGCGCAAATAAGGTATTTTTATGATTAATCCTACACACTTTTGGTAACATTTTCTTAACATCTTTTTTTAAGCTTATTTCGCTAAGTTTAAATTTTGGGCTACCCGCATCCAAGAAACGCCCAAAGAACCTTTAATTACATTTGATTAGTGGCATAATATCTTAAAAATATCGTGCAGATTTTTTTTAGAGAGTTTTTAAGCGCGCAAACATAAAAAAATGTTCATGTTTAATCCGAACCTTTTTTTTGTAACCTTTTAAATCAAACTTTGATTGGGCTTACTAAACCAGGTAGAAATTTTGGGTTGGGCGCGTCCCGGAAAAGCAGAAAACACCTTTAATGACATTGAAATAGTTGAAGAATATATCCAGGATGTCGTCAAGCCATTCTTTAGACAGTTTCGAAGTGCGCAAATAAGATATTTTTATGATTAATCCTACACACTTTTGGTAACATTTTCTTAACATCTTTTTTTAAGTTTATTTCGCTAAGTTTAAATTTTGGGCTACCCGCATCCAAGAAACGCCCAAAAAACCTTTAATTACATTTGATTAGTGGCATAATATCTTAAAAATATGGTCCAGATTTTTTTTAGAGAGTTTTTAAGCGCGCAAACATAAAAAAATGTTCATGTTTAATCCGAACCTTTTTTTTGTAACCTTTTAAATCAAACTTTGATTGAGCTTACTAAACCAGCTAGAAATTTTCGGTTGGGCGCGTCCCGGAAAAGCAGTAAACACCTTTAATGACATTGAAATAGTTGAAGAAGATATCCAGGATGTCGTCAAGCCAGTCTTTAGACAGTTTCGAAGTGCGCAAATAAGGTATTTTTATGATTAATCCTACACACTTTTGGTAACATTTTCTTAACATCTTTTTTTAAGCTTATTTGGCTAAGTTTAAATTTTGGGCTACCCGCATCCAAGAAACGCCCAAAGAACCTTTAATTACATTTGATTAGTGGCATAATATCTTAAAAATATCGTGCAGATTTTTTTTAGAGAGTTTTTAAGCGCGCAAACATAAAAAAATGTTCATGTTTAATCCGAACCTTTTTTTTGTAACCTTTTAAATCAAACTTTGATTGGGCTTACTAAACCAGGTAGAAATTTTGGGTTGGGCGCGAACCGGAAAAGCAGAAAACACCTTTAATGACATTGAAATAGTTGAAGAAGATATTCAGGATGTCGTCAAGCCAGTCTTTAGACAGTTTCGAAGTGCGCAAATAAGGTATTTTTATGAATAATCCTACACACTTTTGGTAACATTTTCTTAACATCTTTTTTTAAGCTTATTTTGCGAAGTTTAAATTTTGGGCTACCCGCATCCAAGAAACGCCCAAAGAACCTATAATTACATATTATTAGTTGCATGATATCTTAAAAATATCGTCCAGTTTTTTTTTAGAGAGTTTTTAAGCGCGCAAACATAAAAAAATTTTCATGTTTAATCCAAACCTTTTTTTTGTAACCTTTTAAATCAAACTTTGAATGGGTTACTAAACCAGGTAGAAATTTTAGGGTTGGGCGCGTCCCGGAAGAGCAGAAAACACCTTTAATGACAATGAAATAGTTGAAGAAGATATCCAGGATGTCGTCAAGCCAGTCTTTAGACAGTTTCGAAGTGCGCAAATAAGGTATTTTTATGATTAATCCTACAGACTTTTGGTAACATTTTCTTAACATCTTCTTTTAAGCTTATTTTGCTAAGTTTAAATTTTGGGCTACCCGCATCCAAGAAACGCCCAAAGAACCTTTAATTACATTTGAGTAGTGGCATAATATCTTAAAAATATCGTGCAGATTTTTTTTAGAGAGTTTTTAAGCGCGCAAACATAAAAAAATTTTCATGTTTAATCCAAACCTTTTTTTTGTAACCTTTTAAATCAAACTTTGATTGGGCTTACTAAACCAGGTAGAAATTTTGGGTTGGGCGCGTCCCGGAAAAGCAGAAAACACCTTTAATGACATTGAAATAGTTGAAGAAGATATCCAGGATGTCGTCAAGCCAGTCTTTAGACAGTTTCGAAGTGCGCAAATAAGGTATTTTTATGATTAATCCTACACACTTTTGGTAACATTTTCTAAGCATCTTTTATTAAGCTTATTTGGCTAAGTTTAAATTTTGGGCTACCCGCATCCAAGAAACGCCCAAAGAAGCTATAATTACATTTGATTAGTTGCATAATATCTTAAAAATATCGTCCAGATTTTTTTGAGAGAGTTTTTAAGCGCGCAAACATAAAAAAATGTTCATGTTTAATCCGAACCTTTTGTTTGTAACCTTTTAAATCAAACTTTGATTGGGCTTACTAAACCAGGTAGAAATTTTGGGTTCGGCGCGTCCCGGAAAAGCAGCAAACACCTTTAATGACATTGAAATAGTTGAAGAAGATATTCAGGATGTCGTCAAGCCAGTCTTTAGACAGTTTCGAAGTGCGCAAATAAGGTATTTTTATGATTAATCCTACACACTTTTGGTAACATTTTCTTAGCATCTTTTTTTAAGCTTATTTGGCTAAGTTTAAATTTTGGGCTACCCGCATCCAAGAAACGCCCAAAGAACCTTTAATTACATTTGATTAGTGGCATAATATCTTAAAAATATCGTGCAGATTTTTTTTAGAGAGGTTTTAAGCGCGCAAACATAAAAAAATGTTCATGTTTAATCCGAACCTTTTTTTTGTAACCTTTTAAATCAAACTTTGATTGGGCTTACTAAACCAGCTAGAAATTTTGGGTTGGGCGCGTCCCGGAAAAGCAGAAAACACCTTTAATGACATTGAAATAGTTGAAGAAGATATCCAGGATGTCGTCAAGCCAGTCTTTAGACAGTTTCGAAGTGCGCAAATAAGGTATTTTTATGATTAATCCTACACACTTTTGGTAACATTTTCTTAACATCTTTTTTTAAGCTTATTTCGCTAAGTTTAAATTTTGGGCTACCCGCATCCAAGAAACGCCAAAAGAACCTTTAATTACATTTGATTAGTGGCATAATATCTTAAAAATATCGTCCAGATTTTTTTTAGAGAGTTTTTAAGCGCGCAAACATAAAAAAATGTTCATGTTTAATCCGACCCTTTTTTTTGTAACCTTTTAAATCAAACTTTGATTGGGCTTACTAAACCAGGTAGAAATTTTAGGGTTGGGCGCGTCCCGGAAAAGCAGAAAACACCTTTAATGACATTGAAATAGTTGAAGAAGATATCCAGGATGTCGTCAAGCCAGTCTTTAGACAGTTTCGAAGTGCGCAAATAAGGTATTTTTATGATTAATCCTACACACTTTTGGTCACATTTTCTTAACATCTTTTTTTTAGCTTATTTCGCTAAGTTTAAATTTTGGGCTACCCGCATCCAAGAAACGCCCAAAGAACCTTTAATTACATTTGATTAGTGGCATAATATCTTAAAAATATCATCCAGATTTTTTTTAGAGAGTTTTTAAGCGCGCAAACATAAAAAATTGTTCATGTTTAATCCGAACCTTTATTTTGTAACCTTTTAAATCAAACTTTGATTGGGCTTACTAAACCAAGTAGAAATGATCGGTTGGGCGCGTCCCGGAAAAGAAGAAAACACCTTTAATGACATTGAAATAGTTGAAGAAGATATCCAGGATGTCGTCCAGCCAGTCTTTAGACAGTTTCGAAGTGCGCAAATAAGGTATTTTTATGATTAATCCTACACACTTTTGGTAACATTTTCTTAACATCTTTTTTTTAGCTTATTTCGCTAAGTTTAAATTTTGGGCTACCCGCATCCAAGAAACGCCCAAAGAACCTTTAATTACATTTGATTAGTGGCATAATATCTTAAAAATATCGTGCAGATTTTTTTTAGAGAGTTTTTAAGCGCGCAAACATAAAAAAATGTTCATGTTTAATCCGAACCTTTTTTTTGTAACCTTTTAAATCAAACTTTGATTGGGCTTACTAAACCAGGTAGAAATTTTAGGGTTGGGCGCGTCCCGGAAAAGCAGAAAACACCTTTAATGACATTGAAATAGTTGAAGAAGATATCCAGGATGTCGTCAAGCCAGTCTTTAGACAGTTTCGAAGTGCGCAAATAAGGTATTTTTATGATTAATCCTACACACTTTTGGTCACATTTTCTTAACATCTTTTTTTTAGCTTATTTTGCTAAGTTTAAATTTTGGGCTACCCGCATCCAAGAAACGCCCAAAGAACCTTTAATTACATTTGATTAGTTGCATAATATCTTAAAAATATCGTCCAGATTTTTTTGAGAGAGTTTTTAAGCGCGCAAACATAAAAAAATGTTCATGTTTAATCCGAACCTTTTGTTTGTAACCTTTTAAATCAAACTTTGATTGGGCTTACTAAACCAGGTAGAAATTTTGGGTTGGGCGCGTCCCGGAAAAGCAGCAAACACCTTTAATGACATTGAAATAGTTGAAGAAGATATTCAGGATGTCGTCAAGCCAGTCTTTAGACAGTTTCGAAGTGCGCAAATAAGGTATTTTTATGATTAATCCTACACACTTTTGGTAACATTTTCTTAGCATCTTTTTTTAAGCTTATTTGGCTAAGTTTAAATTTTGGGCTACCCGCATCCAAGAAACGCCCAAAGAACCTTTAATTACATTTGATTAGTGGCATAATATCTTAAAAATATCGTGCAGATTTTTTTTAGAGAGGTTTTAAGCGCGCAAACATAAAAAAATGTTCATGTTTAATCCGAACCTTTTTTTTGTAACCTTTTAAATCAAACTTTGATTGGGCTTACTAAACCAGCTAGAAATTTTGGGTTGGGCGCGTCCCGGAAAAGCAGAAAACACCTTTAATGACATTGAAATAGTTGAAGAAGATATCCAGGATGTCGTCAAGCCAGTCTTTAGACAGTTTCGAAGTGCGCAAATAAGGTATTTTTATGATTAATACTACACACTTTTGGTAACATTTTCTTAACATCTTTTTTTAAGCTTATTTCGCTAAGTTTAAATTTTGGGCTACCCGCATCCAAGAAACGCCAAAAGAACCTTTAATTACATTTGATTAGTGGCATAATATCTTAAAAATATCGTCCAGATTTTTTTTAGAGAGTTTTTAAGCGCGCAAACATAAAAAAATGTTCATGTTTAATCCGACCCTTTTTTTTGTAACCTTTTAAATCAAACTTTGATTGGGCTTACTAAACCAGGTAGAAATTTTGGGTTGGGCGCGTCCCGGAAAAGCAGAAAACACCTTTAATGACATTGAAATAGTTGAAGAAGATATCCAGGATGTCGTCAAGCCAGTCTTTAGACAGTTTCGAAGTGCGCAAATAAGGTATTTTTATGATTAATCCTACACACTTTTGGTCACATTTTCTTAACATCTTTTTTTTAGCTTATTTCGCTAAGTTTAAATTTTGGGCTACCCGCATCCAAGAAACGCCCAAAGAACCTTTAATTACATTTGATTAGTGGCATAATATCTTAAAAATATCATCCAGATTTTTTTTAGAGAGTTTTTAAGCGCGCAAACATAAAAAATTGTTCATGTTTAATCCGAACCTTTATTTTGTAACCTTTTAAATCAAACTTTGATTGGGCTTACTAAACCAAGTAGAAATGATCGGTTGGGCGCGTCCCGGAAAAGAAGAAAACACCTTTAATGACATTGAAATAGTTGTAGAAGATATCCAGGATGTCGTCAAGCCAGTCTTTAGACAGTTTCGAAGTGCGCAAATAAGGTATTTTTATGATTAATCCTACACACTTTTGGTAACATTTTCTTAACATCTTTTTTTTAGCTTATTTCGCTAAGTTTAAATTTTGGGCTACCCGCATCCAAGAAACGCCCAAAGAACCTTTAATTACATTTGATTAGTGGCATAATATCTTAAAAATATCGTGCAGATTTTTTTTAGAGAGTTTTTAAGCGCGCAAACATAAAAAAATGTTCATGTTTAATCCGAACCTTTTTTTTGTAACCTTTTAAATCAAACTTTGATTGGGCTTACTAAACCAGGTAGAAATTTTAGGGTTGGGCGCGTCCCGGAAAAGCAGAAAACACCTTTAATGACATTGAAATAGTTGAAGAAGATATCCAGGATGTCGTCAAGCCAGTCTTTAGACAGTTTCGAAGTGCGCAAATAAGGTATTTTTATGATTAATCCTACACACTTTTGGTAACATTTTCTTAACATCTTTTTTTAAGCTTATTTCGGTAAGTTTAAATTTTGGGCTACCCGCATCCAAGAAACGCCCAAAGAACCTTTAATTACATTTGATTAGTGGCATAATATCTTAAAAATATCGTGCAGATTTTTTTTAGAGAGTTTTTAAGCGCGCAAACATAAAAAAATGTTCATGTTCAATCCGAACCTTTGTTTTTGTAACCTTTTAATTTAAACTTTGATTGGGCTTACTAAACCAGGTAGAAATTTTAGGTTGGGCGCGTCCCGGAAAAGCAGAAAACACCTTTAATGACATTGAAATAGTTGAAGAAGATATCCAGGATGTCGTCAAGCCAGTCTTTAGACAGTTTCGAAGTGCGCAAATAAGGTATTTTTATGATTAATCCTACACACTTTTGGTAACATTTTCTTAACATCTTTTTTTAAGCTTATTTGGCTAAGTTTAAATTTTGGGCTACCCGCATCCAAGAAACGCCCAAAGAACCTTTAATTACATTTGATTAGTGGCATAATATCTTAAAAATATCGTGCAGATTTTTTTTAGAGAGTTTTTAAGCGCGCAAACATAAAAAAATGTTCATGTTTAATCCGAACCTTTTTTTGTAACCTTTTAAATCAAACTTTGATTGGGCTTACTAAACCAGGTAGAAATTTTAGGGTTGGGCGCGTCCCGGAAAAGCAGAAAACACCTTTAATGACATTGAAATAGTTGAAGAATATATCCAGGATGTCGTCAAGCCAGTCTTTAGACAGTTTCGAAGTGCGCAAATAAGGTATTTTTATGATTAATCCTACACACTTTTGGTAACATTTTCTTAACATCTTTTTTTAAGCTTATTTGGCTAAGTTTAAATTTTGGGCTACCCGCATCCAAGAAACGCCCAAAGAACCTTTAATTACATTTGATTAGTGGCATAATATCTTAAAAATATCGTGCAGATTTTTTTTACAGAGTTTTTAAGCGCGCAAACATAAAAAAATGTTCATGTTTAATCCGACCCTTTTTTTTGTAACCTTTTAAATCAAACTTTGATTGGGCTTACTAAACCAGGTAGAAATTTTGGGTTGGGCGCGTCCCGGAAAAGCAGAAAACACCTTTAATGACATTGAAACAGTTGAAGAAGATATGCAGGATGTCGTCAAGCCAGTCTTTAGACAGTTTCGAAGTGCGCTAATAAGGTATTTTTATGATTAATCCTACACACTTTTGGTAACATTTTCTTAACATCTTTTTTTTAAGCTTATTTCGCTAAGTTTAAATTTTGGGCTACCCGCATCCAAGAAACGCCCAAAGAACCTTTAATTACATTTGATTAGTGGCATAATATCTTAAAAATATCGTCCAGATTTTTTTTAGAGAGTTTTTAAGCGCGCAAACATAAAAAAATGTTCATGTTTAATCCGAACCTTTTTTTTGTAACCTTTTAAATCAAACTTAGATTGGGCTTACTAAACCAGGTAGAAATTTTGGGTTGGGCGCATCCCGGAAAAGCAGAAAACACCTTTAATGACATTGAAATAGTTGAAGAAGATATCCAGGATGTCGTCAAGCCAGTCTTTCGACAGTTTCGAATTGCGCAAATAAGGTATTTTTATGATTAATCCTACACACTTTTGGTAACATTTTCTTAACATCTTTTTTTAAGCTTATTTCGCTAAGTTTAAATTTTGGGCTACCCGCATCGAAGAAACGCCCAAAGAACCTTTAATTACATTTGATTAGTGGCATAATATCTTAAAAATATCGTGCAGATTTTTTTTAGAGAGTTTTTAAGCGCGCAAACATAAAAAAATGTTCATGTTTAATGCGAACCTTTTTTTTGTAACCTTTTAAATCAAACTTTGATTGGGCTTACTAAACCAGGTAGAAATTTTGGGTTGGGCGCGTCCCGGAAAAGCAGAAAACACCTTTAATGACATTGAAATAGTTGAAGAATATATCCAGGATGTCGTCAAGCCAGTCTTTAGACAGTTTCGAAGTGCGCAAATAAGGTATTTTTATGATTAATACTACACACTTTTGGTAACATTTTCTTAACATCTGTTTTTAAGCTTATTTCGCTAAGTTTAAATTTTGGGCTACCCGCATCCAAGAAACGCCCAAAGAACCTTTAATTACATTTGATTAGTGGCATAATATCTTAAAAATATCGTGCAGATTTTTTTTAGAGAGTTTTTAAGCGCGCAAACATAAAAAAATGTTCATGTTTAATCCGAACCTTTTTTTTGTAACCTTTTAAATCAAACTTTGATTGGGCTTACTAAACCAGGTAGAAATTTTGGGTTGGACGCGTCCCGGAAAAGCAGAAAACACCTTTAATGACATTGAAATAGTTGAAGAATATATCCAGGATGTCGTCAAGCCATTCTTTAGACAGTTTCGAAGTGCGCAAATAAGATATTTTTATGATTAATCCTACACACTTTTGGTAACATTTTCTTAAAATCTTTTTTTAAGCTTATTTGGCTAAGTTTAAATTTTGGGCTACCCGCATCCAAGAAACGCCCAAAGAACCTTTAATTACATTTGATTAGTGGCATAATATCTTAAAAATATGGTCCAGATTTTTTTTAGAGAGTTTTTAAGCGCGCAAACATAAAAAAATGTTCATGTTTAATCCGAACCTTTTCTTTGTAACCTTTTAAATCAAACTTTGATTGAGCTTACTAAACCAGCTAGAAATTTTCGGTTGGGCGCGTCCCGGAAAAGCAGTAAACACCTTTAATGACATTGAAATAGTTGAAGAAGATATCCAGGATGTCGTCAAGCCAGTCTTTAGACAGTTTCGAAGTGCGCAAATAAGGTATTTTTATGATTAATCCTACACACTTTTGGTAACATTTTCTTAACATCTTTTTTTAAGCTTATTTCGCTAAGTTTATATTTTGGGCTACCCGCATCCAAGGAAACGCCCAAAGAACCTTTAATTACATTTGATTAGTGGCATAATATCTTAAAAATATCGTGCAGATTTTTTTTAGAGAGTTTTTAAGCGCGCAAACATAAAAAAATGTTCATGTTTAATCCGAACCTTTTTTTTGTAACCTTTTAAATCAAACTTTGATTGGGCTTACTAAACCAGCTAGAAATTTTGGGTTGGGCGCGAACCGGAAAAGCAGAAAACACCTTTAATGACATTGAAATAGTTGAAGAAGATATTCAGGATGTCGTCAAGCCAGTCTTTAGACAGTTTCGAAGTGCGCAAATAAGGTATTTTTATGATTAATCCTACACACTTTTGGTAACATTTTCTTAACATCTTTTTTTTAGCTTATTTCGCTAAGTTTAAATTTTGGGCTACCCGCATCCAAGAAACGCCCAAAGAACCTTTAATTACATTTGATTAGTGGCATAATATCTTAAAAATATCGTGCAGATTTTTTTTAGAGAGTTTTTAAGCGCGCAAACATAAAAAAATGTTCATGTTTAATCCGAACCTTTTTTTTGTAACCTTTTAAATCAAACTTTGATTGGGCTTACTAAACCAGGTAGAATTTTTGGGTTGGGCGCGTCCCGGAAAAGCAGAAAACACCTTTAATGACATTGAAATAGTTGAAGAAGATATCCAGGATGTCGTCAAGCCAGTCTTTAGACAGTTTCGAAGTGCGCAAATAAGGTATTTTTATGATTAATCCTACACACTTTTGGTAACATTTTCTTAACATCTTTTTTTAAGCTTATTTCGCTAAGTTTAAATTTTGGGCTACCCGCATCCAAGAAACGCCAAAAGAACCTTTAATTACATTTGATTAGTGGCATAATATCTTAAAAATATCGTGCAGATTTTTTTTAGAGAGTTTTTAAGCGCGCAAACATAAAAAAATGTTCATGTTTAATCCGACCCTTTTTTTTGTAACCTTTTAAATCAAACTTTGATTGGGCTTACTAAACCAGGTAGAAATTTTAGGGTTGGGCGCGTCCCGGAAAAGCAGAAAACACCTTTAATGACATTGAAATAGTTGAAGAAGATATCCAGGATGTCGTCAAGCCAGTCTTTAGACAGTTTCGAAGTGCGCAAATAAGGTATTTTTATGATTAATCCTACACACTTTTGGTCACATTTTCTTAACATCTTTTTTTTAGCTTATTTCGCTAAGTTTAAATTTTGGGCTACCCGCATCCAAGAAACGCCCAAAGAACCTTTAATTACATTTGATTAGTGGCATAATATCTTAAAAATATCGTGCAGATTTTTTTTAGAGAGGTTTTAAGCGCGCAAACATAAAAAAATGTTCATGTTTAATCCGAACCTTTTTTTTGTAACCTTTTAAATCAAACTTTGATTGGGCTTACTAAACCAGGTAGAAATTTTGGGTTGGGCGCGTCCCGGAAAAGCAGAAAACACCTTTAATGACATTGAAATAGTTGAAGAAGATATCCAGGATGTCGTCAAGCCAGTCTTTAGACAGTTTCGAAGTGCGCAAATAAGGTATTTTTATGATTAATCCTACACACTTTTGGTAACATTTTCTTAACATCTTTTTTTAAGCTTATTTCGCTAAGTTTAAATTTTGGGCTACCCGCATCCAAGAAACGCCAAAAGAACCTTTAATTACATTTGATTAGTGGCATAATATCTTAAAAATATCGTCCAGATTTTTTTTAGAGAGTTTTTAAGCGCGCAAACATAAAAAAATGTTCATGTTTAATCCGACCCTTTTTTTTGTAACCTTTTAAATCAAACTTTGATTGGGCTTACTAAACCAGGTAGAAATTTTAGGGTTGGGCGCGTCCCGGAAAAGCAGAAAACACCTTTAATGACATTGAAATAGTTGAAGAAGATATCCAGGATGTCGTCAAGCCAGTCTTTAGACAGTTTCGAAGTGCGCAAATAAGGTATTTTTATGATTAATCCTACACACTTTTGGTCACATTTTCTTAACATCTTTTTTTTAGGTTATTTCGCTAAGTTTAAATTTTGGGCTACCCGCATCCAAGAAACGCCCAAAGAACCTTTAATTACATTTGATTAGTGGCATAATATCTTAAAAATATCATCCAGATTTTTTTTAGAGAGTTTTTAAGCGCGCAAACATAAAAAATTGTTCATGTTTAATCCGAACCTTTATTTTGTAACCTTTTAAATCAAACTTTGATTGGGCTTACTAAACCAAGTAGAAATGTTCGGTTGGGCGCGTCCCGGAAAAGAAGAAAACACCTTTAATGACATTGAAATAGTTGAAGAAGATATCCAGGATGTCGTCAAGCCAGTCTTTACACAGTTTCGAAGTGCGCAAATAAGGTATTTTTATGATTAATCCTACACACTTTTGGTAACATTTTCTTAACATCTTTTTTTTAGCTTATTTCGCTAAGTTTAAATTTTGGGCTACCCGCATCCAAGAAACGCCCAAAGAACCTTTAATTACATTTGATTAGTGGCATAATATCTTAAAAATATCGTGCAGATTTTTTTTAGAGAGTTTTTAAGCGCGCAAACATAAAAAAATGTTCAGGTTTAATCCGAACCTTTTTTTTGTAACCTTTTAAATCAAACTTTGATTGGGCTTACTAAACCAGGTAGAAATTTTAGGGTTGGGCGCGTCCCGGAAAAGCAGAAAACACCTTTAATGACATTGAAATAGTTGAAGAAGATATCCAGGATGTCGTCAAGCCAGTCTTTAGACAGTTTCGAAGTGCGCAAATAAGGTATTTTTATGATTAATCCTACACACTTTTGGTCACATTTTCTTAACATCTTTTTTTTAGCTTATTTCGCTAAGTTTAAATTTTGGGCTACCCGCATCCAAGAAACGCCCAAAGAACCTTTAATTACATTTGATTAGTGGCATAATATCTTAAAAATATCGTGCAGATTTTTTTTAGAGAGTTTTTAAGCGCGCAAACATAAAAAAATGTTCAGGTTTAATCCGAACCTTTTTTTTGTAACCTTTTAAATCAAACTTTGATTGGGCTTACTAAACCAGGTAGAAATTTTAGGGTTGGGCGCGTCCCGGAAAAGCAGAAAACACCTTTAATGACATTGAAATAGTTGAAGAAGATATCCAGGATGTCGTCAAGCCAGTCTTTAGACAGTTTCGAAGTGCGCAAATAAGGTATTTTTATGATTAATCCTACACACTTTTGGTCACATTTTCTTAACATCTTTTTTTTAGCTTATTTCGCTAAGTTTAAATTTTGGGCTACCCGCATCCAAGAAACGCCCAAAGAACCTTTAATTACATTTGATTAGTGGCATAATATCTTAAAAATATCGTGCAGATTTTTTTTAGAGAGTTTTTAAGCGCGCAAACATAAAAAAATGTTCATGTTTAATCCGAACCTTTTTTTTGTAACCTTTTAAATCAAACTTTGATTGGTCTTACTAAACCAGGTAGAAATTTTGGGTTGGGGCGTCCCGGAAAAGCAGAAAACACTTTTAATGACATTGAAATAGTTGAAGAAGATATCCAGGATGTCGTCAAGCCAGTCTTTAGACAGTTTCGAAGTGCGCAAATAAGGTATTTTTATGATTAATCCTACACACTTTTGGTAACATTTTCTTAACATCTTTTTTTAAGCTTATTTGGCTAAGTTTAAATTTTGGGCTACCCGCATCCAAGAAACGCCCAAAGAACCTTTAATTACATTTGATTAGTGGCATAATATCTTAAAAATATCGTGCAGAATTTTTTTAGAGAGTTTTTAACCGCGCAAACATAAAAAAATGTTCATGTTTAATCCGATCCTTTTTTTTGTAACCTCTTAAATCAAACTTTGATTGGGCTTACTAAACCAGGTAGAAATTTTGGGTTGGGCGCGTCCCGGAAAAGCAGAAAACACCTTTAATGACATTGAAATAGTTGAAGAAGATATCCAGGATGTCGTCAAGCCAGTCTTTAGACAGTTTCGAAGTGCGTAAATAAGGTATTTTTATTATTAATAATACACACTTTTGGTAACATTTTCTTAACATCTTTTTTTAAGCTTATTTCGCTAAGTTTAAATTTTGGGCTACCCGCATCCAAGAAACGCCCAAAGAACCTTTAATTACATTTGATTAGTGGCATAATATCTTAAAAATATCGTGCAGATTTTTTTTAGAGAGTTTTTAAGCGCGCAAACATAAAAAAATGTTCATGTTTAATCCGAACCTTTTTTTTTGTAACCTTTGAAATCGAACTTTGATTGGGCTTACTAAACCAGGTAGAAATTTTGGGTTTGGCGCGTTCCGGAAAAGCAGGAAACATCTTTAATGACATTGAAATAGTTGAAGAAGGTATCCAGGATGTCGTCAAGCCAGTCTTTAGACAGTTTCGAAGTGCGCAAATAAGGTATTTTTATGATTAATCCTACACACTTTTGGTAACATTTTCTTAACATCTTTTTTTAAGCTTATTTCGCTAAGTTTAAATTTTGGGCTACCCGCATCCAAGAAACGCCCAAAGAACCTTTAATTACATTTGATTAGTGGCATAATATCTTAAAAATATCAACCAGATTTTTTTCTAGAGAGTTTTTAAGCGCGGAAACATAAAAAAATGTTCCCGTTTAATCCGAACCTTTTTTTTGTAACCTTTTAAATCAAACTTTGATTGGGCTTACTAAACCAGGTAGAAATTTTGGGTTGGGCTCGTCCCCGGAAAAGCAGAAAACACCTTTAATCACATTGAAATAGTTGAAGAAGATATCCAGGATGTCGTCAAGCCAGTCTTTAGACAGTTTCGAAGTGCGGAAATAAGGTATTTTTTTTATTAATCCTACACACTTTTGGTAACATTTTCTTAACATCTTTTTTTAAGCTTATTTGGCTAAGTTTAAATTTTGAGCTACCCGCATCCAAGAAACGCCCAAAGAACCTTTAATTACATTTGATTAGTGGCATAATATCTTAAAAATATCGTCCAGTTTTGTTTTAGAGAGTTTTTAAGCGCGCAAACATAAAAAAATGTTCATGTTTAATCCGAACCTTTTTTTTTGTAACCTTTTAAATCAAACTTTGATTGGGCTTACTAAACCAGGTCGAAATTTTGGGTTGGGCGCGTCCCGGAAAAGCAGAAAACACCTTTAATGACATTGAAATAGTTGAAGAAGATATCCAGGATGTGGTCAAGCCAGTCTTTAGACAGTTTCGAAGTGCGCAAATAAGGTATTTTTATGATTAATCCTACACACTTTTGGTAACATTTTCTTAACATCTTTTTTTAAGCTTATTTCGCTAAGTTTAAATTTTGGGCTACCCGCATCCAAGAAACGCCCAAAAAACCTTTAATTACATTTGATTAGTGGCATAATATCTTAAAAATATCGTACCGATTGTTTTTAGAGAGTTTTTAAGCGCGCAAACATAAAAAAATGTTCATGTTTAATCCGAACCTTTTTTTTGTAACCTTTTAAATCAAACTTTGATTGGGCTTACTAAACCAGGTAGAAATTTTGTGTTTGGCCGGTCCCGGAAAAGCAGAAAACACCCTTACTGACATTGAAATAGTTGAAGAAGATATCCAGGATGTCGTCAAGCCAGTCTTTAGACAGTTTCGAAGTGCGCAAATAAGGTATTTTTATGATTAATCCTACACACTTTTGGTAACATTTTCTTAACATCTTTTTTTAAGCTTATTTCGCTAAGTTTAAATTTTGGGCTACCCGCATCCAAGAAACGCCCAAAGAACCTTTAATTACATTTGATTAGTGGCATAATATCTTAAAAATATCGTGCAGATTTTTTTTAGAGAGTTTTTAACCGCGCAAACATAAAAAAATGTTCATGTTTAATCCGAACCTTTTTTTTGTAACCTTTTAAATCAAACTTTGATTGGGCTTACTAAACCAGGTAGAAATTTTGGGTTGGGCGCATCCCGGAAAAGCAGAAAACACCTTTAATGACATTGAAATAGTTGAAGAAGATATCCAGGATGTCGTCAAGCCAGTCTTTAGACAGTTTCGAAGTGCGCAAATAAGGTATTTTTATGATTAATCCTACACACTTTTGGTAACGTTTTCTTAACATCGTTTTTTAAGCTTATTTCGCTAAGTTTAAATTTTGGACTACCCGCATCCAAGAAACGCCCAAAGAACCTTTAATTACATTTGATTAGTGGCATAATATCTTAAAAATATCGTGCAGATTTTTTTTAGAGAGTTTTTAAGCGCGCAAACATAAAAAAATGTTCATGTTTAATCCGAACCTTTTTTTTGTAACCTTTTAAATCTAACTTTAATTGGGCTTACTAAACCAGGTAGAAATTTTGGGTTGGAAGCGTCCCGGAAAAGCAGAAAACACCTTTAATGACATTGAAATAGTTGAAGAAGATATCCTAACCCTAACCCTTTTTTTTGTAATCTTTTAAATCAAACTTAGATTGGGCTTACTAAACCAGGTAGAAATTTTGGGTTGGGCGCATCCCGGAAAAGCAGAAAACACCTTTAATGACATTGAAACAGTTGAAGAAGATATGCAGGATGTCGTCAAGCCAGTCTTTAGACAGTTTCGAAGTGCGCAAATAAGGTATTTTTATGATTAATCCTACACACTTTTGGTAACATTTTCTTAACATCTTTTTTTAAGCTTATTTCGCTAAGTTTAAATTTTGGGCTACCCGCATCCAAGAAACGCCCAAAGAACCTTTAATTACATTTGATTAGTGGCATAATATCTTAAAAATATCGTGCAGATTTTTTTTAGAGAGTTTTTAAGCGCGCAAACATTAAAAAATGTTCATGTTTAATCCGAACCTTTTTTTTGTAACCTTTTAAATCAAACTTTGATTGGGCTTACTAAACCAGGTAGAAATTTTGGGTTGGGCGCGTCCCGGAACAGCAGAAAACACCTTTAATGACATTGAAATAGTTGAAGAAGATATCCAGGATGTCGTCAAGCCAGTCTTTAGACAGTTTCGAAGTGCGCAAATAAGGTATTTTTATGATTAATCCTACACAGTTTTGGTAACATTTTCTAAGCATCTTTTATTAAGCTTATTTGGCTAAGTTTAAATTTTGGGCTACCCGCATCCAAGAAACGCCCAAAGAACCTTTAATTACATTTGATTAGTGGCATAATATCTTAAAAATATCGTGCAGATTTTTTTTAGAGAGTTTTTAAGCGCGCAAACATAAAAAAATGTTCATGTTTAATCCGAACCTTTTTTTTGTAACCTGTTAAATCAAACTTTGATTGGGCTTACTAAACCAGGTAGAAATTTTGGGTTGGGCGCGTCCCGGAAAAGCAGAAAACACCTTTAATGACATTGAAATAGTTGAAGAAGATATCCTAACCCTAACCCTTTTTTTTGTAACCTTTTAAATCAAACTTTGATTGGGCTTACTAAACCAGGTAGAAATTTTGGGTTGGGCGCATCCTGGAAAAGCAGAAAACACCTTTAATGACATTGAAACAGTTGAAGAAGATATGCAGGATGTCGTCAAGCCAGTCTTTAGACAGTTTCGAAGTGCGCAAATAAGGTATTTTTATGATTAATCCTACACACTTTTGGTAACATTTTCTTAACATCTTTTTTTAAGCTTATTTCGCTAAGTTTAAATTTTGGGCTACCCGCATCCAAGAAACGCCCAGAGAACCTTTAATTACATTTGATTAATGGCATAATATCTTAAAAATATCGTGCAGATTTTTTTTAGAGAGGTTTTAAGCGCGCAAACATAAAAAAATGTTCATGTTTAATCCGAACCCCTTTTTTTGTAACCTTTTAAATCAAACTTTGATTGGGCTTACTAAACCAGGTAGAAATTTTGGGTTGGGCGCGTCCCGGAAAAGCAGAAAACACCTTTAATGACATTGAAATAGTTGAAGAAGATATCCAGGATGTCGTCAAGCCAGTCTTTAGACAGTTTTGAAGTGCGCAAATAAGGTATTTTTATGATTAATCCTACACACTTTTGGTAACATTTTCTTAAGATCTTTTTTTAAGCTTATTTCGCTAAGTTTAAATTTTGGGCTACCCGCATCCAAGAAACGCCCAAAGAACCTTTAATTACATTTGATTAGTGGCATAATATCTTAAAAATATGGTCCAGATTTTTTTTAGAGAGTTTTTAAGCGCGCAAACATAAAAAAATGTTCATGTTCAATCCGAACCTTTTTTTTTGTAACCTTTTAATTTAAACTTTGATTGGGCTTACTAAACCAGGTAGAAATTTTGGGTTGGGCGCGTCCCGGAAAAGCAGAAAACACCTTTAATGACATTGAAATAGTTGAAGAAGATATCCAGGATGTCGTCAAGCCAGTCTTTAGACAGTTTCGAATTGCGCAAATAAGGTATTTTTATGATTAATCCTACACACTTTTGGTCACATTTTCTTAACATCTTTTTTTGAGCTTATTTTTCTAAGTTTAAATTTTGGGCTACCCGCATCCAAGAAACGCCCAAAGAACCTTTAATTACATTTGATTAGTGGCATAATATCTTAAAAATATCGTGCAGATTTTTTTTAGAGAGTTTTTAAGCGCGCAAACATAAAAAAATGTTCATGTTTAATCCGAACCTTTTTTTTGTAACCTTTTAAATCAAACTTTGATTGGGCTTACTAAACCAGGTAGAAATTTTGGGTTGGGCGCGTCCCGGAAAAGCAGAAAACACCTTTAATGACATTGAAATAGTTGAAGAAGATATCCAGGATGTCGTCAAGCCAGTCTTTAGACAGTTTCGAAGTGCGCAAATAAGGTATTTTTATGATTAATCCTACACACTTTTGGTAACATTTTCTTAACATCTTTTTTTAAGCTTATTTGGCTAAGTTTAAATTTTGGGCTACCCGCATCCAAGAAACGCCCAAAGAACCTTTAATTACATTTGATTAGTGGCATAATATCTTAAAAATATCGTGCAGATTTTTTTTAGAGAGTTTTTAAGCGCGCAAACATAAAAAAATGTTCATGTTTAATCCGAACCTTTTTTTTTGTAACCTTTCAAATCAAACTTTGATTGGGCTTACTAAACCAGGTAGAAATTTTGGGTTTGGCGCGTTCCGGAAAAGCAGGAAACATCTTTAATGACATTGAAATAGTTGAAGAAGGTATCCAGGATGTCGTCAAGCCAGTCTTTAGACAGTTTCGAAGTGCGCAAATAAGGTATTTTTATGATTAATCCTACACACTTTTGGTAACATTTTCTTAACATCTTTTTTTAAGCTTATTTCGCTAAGTTTAAATTTTGGGCTACCCGCATCCAAGAAACGCCCAAAGAACCTTTAATTACATTTGATTAGTGGCATAATATCTTAAAAATATCAACCAGATTTTTTTCTAGAGAGTTTTTAAGCGCGGAAACATAAAAAAATGTTCACGTTTAATCCGAACCTTTTTTTTGTAACCTTTTAAATGAAACTTTGATTGGGCTTACTAAACCAGGTAGAAATTTTGGGTTGGGCTCGTCCCGGAAAAGAAGAAAACACCTTTAATGACATTGAAATAGTTGAAGAAGATATCCAGGATGTCGTCAAGCCAGTCTTTAGACAGTTTCGAAGTGCGGAAATAAGGTATTTTTTTTATTAATCCTACACACTTTTGGTAACATTTTCTTAACATCTTTTTTTAAGCTTATTTGGCTAAGTTTAAATGTTGAGCTACCCGCATCCAAGAAACGCCCAAAGAACCTTTAATTACATTTGATTAGTGGCATAATATCTTTAAAATATCGTCCAGTTTTGTTTTAGAGAGTTTTTAAGCGCGCAAACATAAAAAAATGTTCATGTTTAATCCGAACCTTTTTTTTTGTAACCTTTTAAATCAAACTTTGATTGGGCTTACTAAACCAGGTAGAAATTTTGGGTTGGGCGCGTCCCGGAAAAGCAGAAAACACCTTTAATGACATTGAAATAGTTGAAGAAGATATCCAGGATGTGGTCAAGCCAGTCTTTAGACAGTTTCGAAGTGCGCAAATAAGGTATTTTTATGATTAATCCTACACACTTTTGGTAACATTTTCTTAACATCTTTTTTTAAGCTTATTTCGCTAAGTTTAAATTTTGGGCTACCCGCATCCAAGAAACGCCCAAAAAACCTTTAATTACATTTGATTAGTGGCATAATATCTTAAAAATATCGTACCGATTGTTTTTAGAGAGTTTTTAAGCGCGCAAACATAAAAAAATGTTCATGTTTAATCCGAACCTTTTTTTTGTAACCTTTTAAATCAAACTTTGATTGGGCTTACTAAACCAGGTAGAAATTTTGTGTTTGGCCGGTCCCGGAAAAGCAGAAAACACCCTTACTGACATTGAAATAGTTGAAGAAGATATCCAGGATGTCGTCAAGCCAGTCTTTAGACAGTTTCGAAGTGCGCAAATAAGGTATTTTTATGATTAATCCTACACACTTTTGGTAACATTTTCTTAACATCTTTTTTTAAGCTTATTTCGCTAAGTTTAAATTTTGGGCTACCCGCATCCAAGAAACGCCCAAAGAACCTTTAATTACATTTGATTAGTGGCATAATATCTTAAAAATATCGTGCAGATTTTTTTTAGAGAGTTTTTAAGCGCGCAAACATAAAAAAATGTTCATGTTTAATCCGAACCTTTTTTTTGTAACCTTTTAAATCAAACTTTGATTGGGCTTACTAAACCAGGTAGAAATTTTGGGTTGGGCGCGTCCCGGAAAAGCAGAAAACACCTTTAATGACATTGAAATAGTTGAAGAAGATTTCCAGGATGTCGTCAAGCCAGTCTTTAGACAGTTTCGAAGTGCGCAAATAAGGTATTTTTATGATTAATCCTACACACTTTTGGTAACGTTTTCTTAACATCGTTTTTTAAGCTTATTTCGCTAAGTTTAAATTTTGGGCTACCCGCATCCAAGAAACGCCCAAAGAACCTTTAATTACATTTGATTAGTGGCATAATATCTTAAAAATATCGTGCAGATTTTTTTTAGAGAGTTTTTAAGCGCGCAAACATAAAAAAATGTTCATGTTTAATCCGAACCTTTTTTTTGTAACCTTTTAAATCTAACTTTAATTGGGCTTACTAAACCAGGTAGAAATTTTGGGTTGGAAGCGTCCCGGAAAAGCAGAAAACACCTTTAATGACATTGAAATAGTTGAAGAAGATATCCTAACCCTAACCCTTTTTTTTGTAACCTTTTAAATCAAAGTTAGATTGGGCTTACTAAACCAGGTAGAAATTTTGGGTTGGGCGCATCCCGGAAAAGCAGAAAACACCTTTAATGACATTGAAACAGTTGAAGAAGATATGCAGGATGTCGTCAAGCCAGTCTTTAGACAGTTTCGAAGTGCGCAAATAAGGTATTTTTATGATTAATCCTACACACTTTTGGTAACATTTTCTTAACATCTTTTTTTAAGCTTATTTCGCTAAGTTTAAATTTTGGGCTACCCGCATCCAAGAAACGCCCAAAGAACCTTTAATTACATTTGATTAGTGGCATAATATCTTAAAAATATCGTGCAGATTTTTTTTAGAGAGTTTTTAAGCGCGCAAACATTAAAAAATGTTCATGTTTAATCCGAACCTTTTTTTTTGTAACCTTTTAAATCAAACTTTGATTGGGGTTACTAAACCAGGTAGAAATTTTGGGTTGGGCGCGTCCCGGAAAAGCAGAAAACACCATTAATGACATTGAAATAGTTGAAGAAGATTTCCAGGATGTCGTCAAGCTAGTCTTTAGACAGTTTCGAAGTGCGCAAATAAGGTATTTTTCTGATTAATCCTACACACTTTTGGTAATATTTTCTTAACATCGTTTTTTAAGCTTATTTCGCTAAGTTTAAATTTTGGGCTACCCGCATCCAAGAAACGCCCAAAGAACCTTTAATTACATTTGATTAGTGGCATAATATCTTAAAAATATCGTGCAGATTTTTTTTAGAGAGTTTTTAAGCGCGCAAACATAAAAAAATGTTCATGTTTAATCCGAACCTTTTTTTTGTAACCTGTTAAATCAAACTTTGATTGGGCTTACTAAACCAGGTAGAAATTTTGGGTTGGGCGCGTCCCGGAAAAGCAGAAAACACCTTTAATGACATTGAAATAGTTGAAGAAGATATCCTAACCCTAACCCTTTTTTTTGTAACCTTTTAAATCAAACTTTGATTGGGCTTACTAAACCAGGTAGAAATTTTGGGTTGGGCGCATCCTGGAAAAGCAGAAAACACCTTTAATGACATTGAAACAGTTGAAGAAGATATGCAGGATGTCGTCAAGCCAGTCTTTAGACAGTTTCGAAGTGCGCAAATAAGGTATTTTTATGATTAATCCTACACACTTTTGGTAACATTTTCTTAACATCTTTTTTTAAGCTTATTTCGCTAAGTTTAAATTTTGGGCTACCCGCATCCAAGAAACGCCCAGAGAACCTTTAATTACATTTGATTAATGGCATAATATCTTAAAAATATCGTCCAGATTTTTTTTAGAGAGGTTTTAAGCGCGCAAACATAAAAAAATGTTCATGTTTAATCCGAACCCCTTTTTTTGTAACCTTTTAAATCAAACTTTGATTGGGCTTACTAAACCAGGTAGAAATTTTGGGTTGGGCGCGTCCCGGAAAAGCAGAAAACACCTTTAATGACATTGAAATAGTTGAAGAATATATCCAGGATGTCGTCAAGCCAGTCTTTAGACAGTTTCGAAGTGCGCAAATAAGGTATTTTTATGATTAATCCTACACACTTTTGGTAACATTTTCTTAACATCTTTTTATAAGCTTATTTTGCTAAGTTTAAATTTTGGGCTACCCGCATCCAAGAAACGCCCAAAGAACCTTTAATTACATTTGATTAGTGGCATAATACCTTAAAAATATCGTGCAGATTTTTTTTAGAGAGTTTTTAAGCGCGCAAACATAAAAAAATGTTCATGTTTAATCCGAACCTTTTTTTTGTAACCTTTTAAATCAAAGTTTGATTGGGCTTACTAAACCAGGTAGAAATTTTGGGTTGGGCGCGTCCCGGAAAAGCAGAAAACACCTTTAATGACATTGAAATAGTTGAAGAAGATATCCAGGATGTCGTCAAGCCAGTCTTTAGACAGTTTCGAATTGCGCAAATAAGGTATTTTTATGATTAATCCTACACACTTTTGGTAACATTTTCTTAACATCTTTTTTTAAGCTTATTTCGCTAAGTTTAAATTTTGGGCTACCCGCATCCAAGAAACGCCCAAAGAACCTTTAATTACATTTGATTAGTGGCATAATATCTTAAAAATATGGTCCAGATTTTTTTTAGAGAGTTTTTAAGCGCGCAAACATAAAAAAATGTTCATGTTTAATCCGAACCTTTTTTTTTGTAACCTTTTAATTTAAACTTTGATTGGGCTTACTAAACCAGGTAGAAATTTTGGGTTGGGCGCGTCCCGGAAAAGCAGAAAACACCTTTAATGACATTGAAATAGTTGAAGAAGATATCCAGGATGTCGTCAAGCCAGTCTTTAGATAGTTTCGAATTGCGCAAATAAGGTATTTTTATGATTAATCCTACACACTTTTGGTAACATTTTCTTAACATCTTTTTTTAAGCTTATTTTTCTAAGTTTAAATTTTGGGTCACCCGCATCCAAGAAACGCCCAAAGAACCTTTAATTACATTTGATTAGTGGCATAATATCTTAAAAATATCGTGCAGATTTTTTTTAGAGAGTTTTTAAGCGCGGAAACATAAAAAAATGTTCATGTTTAATCCGAACCTTTTTTTTGTAACCTTTTAAATCAAACTTTGATTGGGCTTACTAAACCAGGTAGAAATTTTGGGTTGGGCGCGTCCAGGTAAAGCAGAAAACACTTTTACTGACATTGAAATAGTTGAAGAATATATCCAGGATGTCGTCAAGCCAGTCTTTAGACAGTTTCGAAGTGCGAAAATAAGGTATTTTTATGATTAATACTACACACTTTTGGTAACATTTTCTTAACATCTGTTTTTAAGCTTATTTCGCTAAGTTTAAATTTTGGGCTACCCGCATCCAAGAAACGCCCAAAGAACCTTTAATTACATTTGATTAGTGGCATAATATCTTAAAAATATCGTGCAGATTTTTTTTAGAGAGTTTTTAAGCGCGCAAACATAAAAAAATGTTCATGTTTAATCGGAACCTTTTTTTTGTAACCTTTTAAATCAAACTTTGATTGGGCTTACTAAACCAGGTAGAAATTTTGGGTTGGGCGCGTCCCGGAAAAGCAGAAAACACCTTTAATGACATTGAAATAGTTGAAGAAGATATCCAGGATGTCGTCAAGCCATTCTTTAGACAGTTTCGAAGTGCACAAATAAGATATTTTTATGATTAATCCTACACACTTTTGGTAACATTTTCTTAACATCTTTTTTTAAGCTTATTTCGCTAAGTTTAAATTTTGGGCTACCCGCATCCAAGAAACGCCCAAAGAACCTTTAATTACATTTGATTAGTGGCATAATATCTTAAAAATATGGTCCAGATTTTTTTTAGAGAGTTTTTAAGCGCGCAAACATAAAAAAATGTTCATGTTTAATCCGAACCTTTTTTTTGTAACCTTTTAAATCAAACTTTGATTGGGCTTACTAAACCAGGTAGAAATTTTGGGTTGGGCGCGTCCCGGAAAAGCAGTAAACACCTTTAATGACATTGAAATAGTTGAAGAAGATATCCAGGATGTCGTCAAGCCAGTCTTTAGACAGTTTCGAAGTGCGCAAATAAGGTATTTTTATGATTAATCCTACACACTTTTGGTAACATTTTCTTAACATCTTTTTTTAAGCTTATTTCGCTAAGTTTAAATTTAGGGCTACCCGCATCCAAGAAACGCCCAAAGAACCTTTAATTACATTTGATTAGTGGCATAATATCTTCAAAATATCGTCCAGATTTTTTTTAGAGAGTTTTTAAGCGCGGAAACATTAAAAAATTTTCATGTTTAATCCGAACCTTTTTTTTGTAACCTTTTAAATCAAACTTTGATTGGGCTTACTAAACCAGGTAGAAATTTTGGGTTGGGCGCGTCCCGGAAAAGCAGAAAACACCTTTAATGACATTGAAATAGTTGAAGAAGATATCCAGGATGTCGTCAAGCCAGTCTTTAGACAGTTTCGAAGTGCGCAAATAAGGTATTTTTATGATTAATCCTACACACTTTTGGTAACATTTTCTTAACATCTTTTTTTAAGCTTATTTCGCTAAGTTTAAATTTTGGGCTACCCGCATCCAAGAAACGCCCAAAGAACCTATAATTACATTTGATTAGTTGCATAATATCTTAAAAATATCGTCCAGATTTTTTTTAGAGAGTTTTTAAGCGCGCAAACATAAAAAAATGTTCATGTTTAATCCGAACCTTTTTTTTGTAACCTTTCAAATCAAAGTTTGATTGGGCTTACTAAACCAGGTAGAAATTTTGGGTTGGGCGCGTCCCGGAATAGCAGAAAACACCTTTAATGACATTGAAATAGTTGAAGAAGATATGCAGGATGTCGTCAAGCCAGTCTTTAGACAGTTTCGAAGAGCGCAAATAAGGTATTTTTATGATTAATCCTACACAGTTTTGGTAACATTTTCTAAGCATCTTTTATTAAGCTTATTTCGCTAAGTTTAAATTTTGGGCTACCCGCATCCAAGAAACGCCCAAAGAACCTTTAATTACATTTGATTAGTGGCATAATATCTTAAAAATATCGTGCAGATTTTTTTTAGAGAGTTTTTAAGCGCGCAAACATAAAAAAATGTTCATGTTTAATCCGAACCTTTTTTTTGTAACCTTTTAAATCAAACTTTGATTGGCTTACTAAACCAGGTAGAAATTTTGTGTTTGGCCGGTCCCGGAAAAGCAGAAAACACCCTTACTGACATTGAAATAGTTGAAGAAGATATCCAGGATGTCGTCAAGCCAGTCTTTAGACAGTTTCGAAGTGCGCAAATAAGGTATTTTTATGATTAATCCTACACACTTTTGGTAACATTTTCTTAACATCTTTTTTTAAGCTTATTTCGCTAAGTTTAAATTTTGGGCTACCCGCATCCAAGAAACGCCCAAAGAACCTATAATTACATTTGATTAGTGGCATAATATCTTAAAAATATCGTGCAGATTTTTTTTAGAGAGTTTTTAAGCGCGCAAACATAAAAAAATGTTCATGTTTAATCCGAACCTTTTTTTTGTAACCTTTTAAATCAAACTTTGATTGGGCTTACTAAACCAGGTAGAAATTTTGGGTTGGGCGCGTCCCGGAAAAGCAGAAAACACCTTTAATGACATTGAAATAGTTGAAGAAGATATCCAGGATGTCGTCAAGCCAGTCTTTAGACAGTTTCGAAGTGCGCAAATAAGGTATTTTTATGATTAATCCTACACACTTTTGGTAACGTTTTCTTAACATCGTTTTTTAAGCTTATTTCGCTAAGTTTAAATTTTGGGCTACCCGCATCCAAGAAACGCCCAAAGAACCTTTAATTACATTTGATTAGTGGCATAATATCTTAAAAATATGGTCCAGATTTTTTTTAGAGAGTTTTTAAGCGCGCAAACATAAAAAAATGTTCATGTTTAATCCGAACCTTTTTTTTGTAACCTTTTAAATCTAACTTTAATTGGGCTTACTAAACCAGGTAGAAATTTTGGGTTGGAAGCGTCCCGGAAAAGCAGAAAACACCTTTAATGACATTGAAATAGTTGAAGAAGATATCCTAACCCTAACCCTTTTTTTTGTAACCTTTTAAATCAAAGTTAGATTGGGCTTACTAAACCAGGTAGAAATTTTGGGTTTGGCGCATCCCGGAAAAGCAGAAAACACCTTTAATGACATTGAAACAGTTGAAGAAGATATGCAGGATGTCGTCAAGCCAGTCTTTAGACAGTTTCGAAGTGCGCAAATAAGGTATTTTTATGATTAATCCTACACACTTTTGGTAACATTTTCTTAACATCTTTTTTTAAGCTTATTTCGCTAAGTTTAAATTTTGGGCTACCCGCATCCAAGAAACGCCCAAAGAACCTTTAATTACATTTGATTAGTGGCATAATATCTTAAAAATATCGTGCAGATTTTTTTTAGAGAGTTTTTAAGCGCGCAAACATTAAAAAATGTTCATGTTTAATCCGAACCTTTTTTTTGTAACCTTTTAAATCAAACTTTGATTGGGGTTACTAAACCAGGTAGAAATTTTGGGTTGGGCGCGTCCCGGAAAAGCAGAAAACACCTTTAATGACATTGAAATAGTTGAAGAAGATTTCCAGGATGTCGTCAAGCTAATCTTTAGACAGTTTCGAAGTGCGCAAATGAGGTATTTTTCTGATTAATCCTACACACTTTTGGTAATATTTTCTTAACATCGTTTTTTAAGCTTATTTCGCTAAGTTTAAATTTTGGGCTACCCGCATCCAAGAAACGCCCAAAGAACCTTTAATTACATTTGATTAGTGGCATAATATCTTAAAAATATCGTCCAGATTTTTTTTAGAGAGTTTTTAAGCGCGCAAACATAAAAAAATGTTCATGTTTAATCCGAACCTTTTTTTTGTAACCTGTTAAATCAAACTTTGATTGGGCTTACTAAACCAGGTAGAAATTTTGGGTTGGGCGCGTCCCGGAAAAGCAGAAAACACCTTTAATGACATTGAAATAGTTGAAGAAGATATCCTAACCCTAACCCTTTTTTTTGTAACCTTTTAAATCAAACTTTGATTGGGCTTACTAAACCAGGTAGAAATTTTGGGTTGGGCGCATCCTGGAAAAGCAGAAAACACCTTTAATGACATTGAAACAGTTGAAGAAGATATGCAGGATGTCGTCAAGCCAGTCTTTAGACAGTTTCGAATTGCGCAAATAAGGTATTTTTATGATTAATCCTACACACTTTTGGTAACATTTTCTTAACATCTTTTTTTAAGCTTATTTCGCTAAGTTTAAATTTTGGGCTACCCGCATCCAAGAAACCACCAAAGAACCTTTAATTACATTTGATTAGTGGCATAATATCTTAAAAATATCGTGCAGATTTTTTTTAGAGAGTTTTTAAGCGCGCAAACATAAAAAAATGTTCATGTTTAATCCGAACCTTTTTTTTGTAACCTTTTAAATCAAACTTTGATTGGGCTTACTAAACCAGGTAGAAATTTTGGGTTGGGCGCGTCCCGGAAAAGCAGAAAACACCTTTAATGACATTGAAATAGTTGAAGAATATATCCAGGATGTCGTCAAGCCAGTCTTTAGACAGTTTCGAAGTGCGCAAATAAGGTATTTTTATGATTAATCCTACACACTTTTGGTAACATTTTCTTAACATCTTTTTTTAAGCTTATTTCGCTAAGTTTAAATTTTGGGCTACCCGCATCCAAGAAACGCCCAAAGAACCTTTAATTACATTTGATTAGTGGCATAATACCTTAAAAATATCGTGCAGATTTTTTTTAGAGAGTTTTTAAGCGCGCAAACATAAAAAAATGTTCATGTTTAATCCGAACCTTTTTTTTGTAACCTTTTAAATCAAACTTTTATTGGGCTTACTAAACCAGGTAGAAATTTTGGGTTGGGCGCGTCCCGGAAAAGCAGAAAACACCTTTAATGACATTGAAATAGTTGAAGAAGATATCCAGGATGTCGTCAAGCCAGTCTTTAGACAGTTTCGAATTGCGCAAATAAGGTATTTTTATGATTAATCCTACACACTTTTGGTAACATTTTCTTAACATCTTTTTTTAAGCTTATTTCGCTAAGTTTAAATTTTGGGCTACCCGCATCCAAGAAACGCCCAAAGAACCTTTAATTACATTTGATTAGTGGCATAATATCTTAAAAATATGGTCCAGATTTTTTTTAGATAGTTTTTAAGCGCGCAAACATAAAAAAATGTTCATGTTTAATCCGAACCTTTTTTTTTGTAACCTTTTAATTTAAACTTTGATTGGGCTTACTAAACCAGGTAGAAATTTTGGGTTGGGCGCGTCCCGGAAAAGCAGAAAACACCTTTAATGACATTGAAATAGTTGAAGAAGATATCCAGGATGTCGTCAAGCCAGTCTTTAGATAGTTTCGAATTCCGCAAATAAGGTATTTTTATGATTAATCCTACACACTTTTGGTAACATTTTCTTAACATCTTTTTTTAAGCTTATTTTTCTAAGTTTAAATTTTGGGCTACCCGCATCCAAGAAACCACCAAAGAACCTTTAATTACATTTGATTAGTGGCATAATATCTTAAAAATATCGTGCAGATTTTTTTTAGAGAGTTTTTAAGCGCGGAAACATAAAAAAATGTTCATGTTTAATCCGAACCTTTTTTTTGTAACCTTTTAAATCTAACTTTAATTGGGCTTACTAAACCAGGTAGAAATTTTGGGTTGGAAGCGTCCCGGAAAAGCAGAAAACACCTTTAATGACATTGAAATAGTTGAAGAAGATATCCTAACCCTAACCCTTTTTTTTGTAACCTTTTAAATCAAAGTTAGATTGGGCTTACTAAACCAGGTAGAAATTTTGGGTTGGGCGCATCCCGGAAAAGCAGAAAACACCTTTAATGACATTGAAACAGTTGAAGAAGATATGCAGGATGTCGTCAAGCCAGTCTTTAGACAGTTTCGAAGTGCGCAAATAAGGTATTTTTATGATTAATCCTACACACTTTTGGTAACATTTTCTTAACATCTTTTTTTAAGCTTATTTCGCTAAGTTTAAATTTTGGGCTACCCGCATCCAAGAAACGCCCAAAGAACCTTTAATTACATTTGATTAGTGGCATAATATCTTAAAAATATCGTGCAGATTTTTTTTAGAGAGTTTTTAAGCGCGCAAACATTAAAAAATGTTCATGTTTAATCCGAACCTTTTTTTTGTAACCTTTTAAATCAAACTTTGATTGGGGTTACTAAACCAGGTAGAAATTTTGGGTTGGGCGCGTCCCGGAAAAGCAGAAAACACCTTTAATGACATTGAAATAGTTGAAGAAGATTTCCAGGATGTCGTCAAGCTAGTCTTTAGACAGTTTCGAAGTGCGCAAATAAGGTATTTTTCTGATTAATCCTACACACTTTTGGTAATATTTTCTTAACATCGTTTTTTAAGCTTATTTCGCTAAGTTTAAATTTTGGGCTACCCGCATCCAAGAAACGCCCAAAGAACCTTTAATTACATTTGATTAGT